>NW_026460007.1:0-73888 GCF_021730395.1 Mercenaria mercenaria | reverse complement strand
CTCTTGTCATTTTTGTTTCTGTTAATGCATTGAGTATATGCTAGCCCTTTTATTGGTTCGCCTGATAAAAAAATGCTAAAAATGAGCAGTTGTGATCACTCACCGTCTGGAGTCCTTCGGCACCATTCGTCTGTTCATACTTCCTTCGATCAAAATCTCCTACAAAACAATTAACAAAGTTGAAACTTTGTCTTACGGTACTTGGGCGGTCCTTGCATGTAGGTGGTTCAATGTAATAATTGATTTTAATTTTATTCGAAGTCGACTAAACAATACACGGCTGCCAAGCCTTGAAACAGAAACATCTTGAACCGATGTCCTGCTTTGATTTAGAAATAATTGTATAAAAATGTTTCTTAGGATATCTATCTATCATGAAACTCATATAACTTGCCTAGAACAACATATGTTCTCATCTTTTATTTCGTAAAAATGACTTCTGAAACAAAAAATAAACAAATTCATATTTTAAAGTGGTATTATGCGTATCTTATTGCATAATATTAGTGTGTTTTTGGTGAATGATTTATAAAAGCAATTTTGGATTTAATGTGTTAAATTAACGATAATGTCGCATAAGTATTTGAAGTTGATGCTTTAGAAACAGAAAAAAATCGGACTAATAAAATATAATTTTTTCTTCAATCTTCTACGCAGTGATCTCCCTTACCTATAGGTAGAGATTTCGGAAGTTAAAGGGAAACAACTTTGCAGTCTGACTTTTCTTAAAAAGACCGCCCCAGTCAAAATAAAAAGTCGTATTTGGAAAGTTATTATTTCGTACTGGTAACAGAAACAGTTTGGTATATTGGGTAAAAAGCTATTATTTTCTCCACCTTTTTTACACATACATCTATTTCAAATGGATTTTACTTGAACAATGCGCATAATTTCACTGTAAAGATTTGAAAATTCATCCGCTCCTGTAACATCTGAACGAAGTAATACGGCAGTCATACTGAATTCAGCTAAGATAATATTGACCTTCGGATATTCTGATATGATAAACTAATAAAAAAAATTAATAAACTCTTACCTGCGTAAAAATACTTGAATAAATCAGAACATACTTTATTTCCACATTTTTAAACATTTGACTCAGCCGACTACATGCCCCAAGCGCTCAGATCCAGGCTCAGTCAGAGAGACTTTTAAGCTAGATCTAAAAATTTACACTATTCCAAAAATTACAATTAAACACAAACACTTTTGCTCCTACGTAATAAAAAATAGATGCCTTATGTTTAAATTGCTATGAATTTAAACAATTGATTATAGAATTTACCTACAAACTTTAAAAAAAGTAACCGCATATTCGTTTGAATTGGTAGCTTTATGTATTGCATGAAATGTTTCTATTTTAAGACCATTATCCGATCCGGGACGTTTGGCTATGTGCCAACAAAAACTACGTATGGTTTAGATAACGTTTTCCAATTTAGATTCAAGTACGGCAGAATACATTTATATTCAAACATGCACTCTTTACAGACGGTAAGCATGTAATTTATCCCAGCCGGGAAACAGTGGGGAATGGAGACTTTACGCCACAAAGACTTGAAATGTTTTGTTACCTTAGTAATTTTTGGTTAGCATATTAATTAAGTTAACTTATATTACGTGAGAATAACTCCCACTTGAGCTAGTGAACAAATAAAGAAAGAAAATGCACAGGTTATGTCATTGCATCAATAATCATAAGGACAAGGTAGTTCACATTAAACGTGACAAAAGATAGATTCAGGCATAGAAAATAGACAAGATTGTTAAGTAGGATATAGTCTTTGATACCCCAAGGACAATATGTTTGCAGAGCAGAAATATTGGACAATAGTCAGGATTTATTGCAAACCTTACTCTAAATCTATCTACTGCGCAGTGTTTACAATGTGTACGGGTTGACATTACGCCTTAACCTAAATATCAAGCGGGGATACCAACTGCACAGTGTAGAAAACGGTTTCCAGTTTTGTGTTTAAATATTGAACAGCCTATGAGGGTTAAGGCTGCATAGCTTAAAAGTACGAGCAGACATCAACGTACATACGAAGCACTGGGCGAAGCTCTATTCTACAGCAATAAGATGAAAGTTATTCAATTCCGGAGGCTATGGAGTCATTTTTATTAGTTTTCTGACAGGAATTATAATATACGATGATAATATCCTTGAATGTTTACTTGTTATGCAGGTAACAAATCTACGGAAAATGGAAAGATATAAAGTCGTTACCAGGTAATGCCGCTACAGTTATATTGTAAACGTTCCTGTTACTCTACTCCATCCCTAAAAAAAATCCGGGATAGAACCTTGTAGATATAATTATATGTATTTGTATTTTGATATTTTGATGAACGCTTTCCCGCCATTTGACGTTACGTCATTAGTTTAACGTCACGTCCGTTCTTTTATATTTGTATGTTAATGGCGTCAGCCGAAACGTTGATGAGATAAAAAAAATCTATACATAACACGTGTTGTTGTTGAAATACCTATCGCGTACTCCATCCCTAAGAATCGGTTACTTGATATAACCTTTTAAGCATGATTTGTAGAATTGTTTTAACTGGAGTGTATAACTAATGTAACGTTGTAACTTTGTAATTTATAACACTGCAAGAGAAAACTAGCCTCTGAAGACGTATCGCTGAGGTAAATGAAATGTAGTGTAATGAGTTATGTTGGAATATATCTTTGAAAATTACGTTACTCGAAAGTTGTTAAGTCAACGTAGAAACAAGAAATATCTTCTAAAATGATAAATGCGGATTTACACTGGTATATTCAAAAACACAGTGGTTACATGTATTATGCTTTTCTTGTCCGCCCTGTGCAGGCGTGCTTAAAACTGATTTTTACTGTTAGGTTTATAGTATCAATTATTTTGAACAATAATTGTTAAATTTCAATTTAGTGTATCGTAGGAAAATTAATCATCTAGGCTGTTTAATATTTTTATTCATAAAAGTAATTTACGCTACTATGTTACCTGATTAAAATTTAAGATTAACATGGATTAGGCTTCCTTCCTGGCAGGATTTTAAACACATATTAATGTGGTAAAATGATGAGAATGTGTTTGAAAAAAAAACTATCTAATTCGTTTGAATTTAATCTGTAACATTTCTTTTCTAGTTGTATCTAAAATATTTGCATGTTTCTTTCACTGAAATAAATCCCAAATCGTACAGGTGACTTGAACAGTTGTTTTTATCACGACCTTTTTAGATGATACCTATAATATGTTCATACGTGTATTACCTATTTGTAAGAGTGTCTGGTCAGGTGCATAACTTGTACGCAAACTACACAGTGGCGTAACGTAATCCAAAAATTTAAAAATTAAAAAGTCTAAAAGCACAGTAAAACATGGACTGGCTATAAGGTATAATTTTTTATGCTATAACATTCAAAATATTAATAGTTTTTATGTTATATATGGTATTACCTCTTTAAAACGCAAAATCGATTTTTATTGGCCTTTTTATTAGTTTGTTTTAGCAACAGCTGCATTAGGGACAGACACGACATAAAACCTTTTATCTCCGGCTAACATTTTAAACGAGCGTTAGATGTGTTAATGGCGCGGTTAACAATGTGCAGATATTACTTTGCGATTGTTTATTATGGAGCCCATTTTTAAAGGAATAGTTATCTGCGTTTTGTGTTTGGTTGTTGTTGTGTTAGCAACTGTTTTAGCGCTTTTTTGGACAATGCCTGACTTATCAAACACTGTTACTAATGACAAAATATGTTTGCCATCTGAAAATGGTATTCTTCGTTGTGGAAATGCACCGGATTTAATACATGATTATTTAGAGAGGGTATGGCAAAATTTATTTACAAGATGTTGTTTTATCTTTAACCTTCATTTCCAGTAGTGTGTATTATTATAAAGTTGCAATTTTAATAAGTATTAAAGTGTCATTTGGCTTCCCTTTCGTGTCTCTCTGTATTTTTGACACTGCTTTTTTCCACTCAATGTTTCTTTTAGGCGGTGCTGGAGTGAGGAAATGGGTCGTGATGGATGTTACCTCTCATGAACTGATTCCAATATTATTCTAACGCTTTCTTTGCTTCCAAAACGATCTTCTAATTGATTTTCCTTACAGGTAGACTGTGATGTACTAAATAATGAAAGTGGTCTGTTACAGATAGCTATACTTATAGCATCGAAAGACAGATTTTTCTTCAAAGCTTGGTAAATATTTTTCACTGTGTTTCCCGATTCTCTCAGATGTATACAAATGTCTTTCAGGTACGCTTATTTAGATCTCTTAACCTTTGAGGACATATATATTAATATATTAACCTTTGAACATATATATTTATCTATTAACCTTTGAACGTATATATATATGTCCCTATTAACCTTTGAACATATATATTTAGATAACGGCTGAAAAATATGACAAGATTAAACAAGAGGACGAAGAGCGGCAACAGAAATACCTAGACGAAAACAGAGTCCGCCTGATGGCCATTTATGACAAATATTTTTGGGAAATGAAGCCAGCTGCTAAACTAACGGGAAAAGAACAGTCAAAGCAAAACAAAAGTATGCATGAATATCATTCATCCATTTTTACTACAAAGATTGAGAATATTTTCAAGTACCACATAGAAAAAACACATAAATACGTTCATTTTGCATTCATACCAGCACGTGACAGAAACCTCGAATCTGCAGATATTATCCGGGTACTGGCTGTCTCGGGTTATAAATTTGTAATCTTGTGCAAATACAATAACCTTTTATTCTGTTTATAGAACGCTTTTGAAACAAGATATGAAATCGGTTATAAACCTTTATGTCAATGAAACACGAGGAGGGAAGGTTATACAAGGCGCCAATTTTGAAACGAAATCCTGGTTGTACTTATTGACAAAACTTTTAAACAGCAAAACATGTCCTTCGATGGAGGAAACATGAGTTATTGATCAGCCAGTTTCGTTTTTGTCTTTTTTTTTTATATAAAAAGCAGTTATTGTTTCCACCCTGCATACTGGTACATTTAAGTTATGCAATGGCAAACGAACATGGCAAACGTCGTAGCTTATGATTTTCACCCGTATATAGATAATACACCAAGAGCACAGAGCTTCGTTGTACAAAATTGTACATAGAAATGCAAACATGTGCATATTTTATAATGCTTCAAAAAAAAAAAAAAAAAAAAAAAAAAAAAAAGGGAAAGATGTCATTTCGTTTCAAAGACAATGACGTTGAGTTTTATTTTTATCTACTACAGCGTACCGTAATGTATTTTTCGTAAATTTACTAAGGAATAAAGGGGAACTACCAAGGTATTCGATTTACGTAAAAAGAAATACCGCACGAATCTATTGCATAAGATCATGAATTATAGTTAAATATGCGTCGTTTACATCACGAGTGTCGTCTCATACCAGGGTGGAGTTTTCTAGCACCAGTGAAAACACCTGAAGCTCACACCCGGTATGCAAGAAAGATATGCTTTTATGTACGTCTGTTTAGGTAACGATAACGTTAATTTATTTTTTGTTTCATTATATCACCATGATTGCTGATTTTTTCATAGTAAGAGAAAGACTTGATTAAATTTAAAGTCTGTTTGATATTTTCAGAGAGTCATGCAGAGATGACGCCGATACGAGTTTGGCGCCATGGGAGAGAACTCTACGATACAAGCGGGTTTGAACGTTACGGCTTGCGATATAGAAATGGTCGTTTAGTTGTCCCTGTATCAGGCACTTACTTCATATATTCTCATGTTGACTTTTTCGAGCCTTGCGTCCCCTCCACCGGTAAACCAAATGTTAAGAATACAAGCATACCAATTAAACACGGTATTTTTAAGTTCAATATCTTGGACGTGGAGGAGTCTGAATTAGTTTCAAGCGTTCAGCCTCACACTATTTCCAGCAATCGATACTTCAACTCGTACAATAGTTACGTATCGACACTTGCTGAATTAAAAGCTGGAGACGAAATATCAGTGAAAGTATCAAATATTACTTATTTGAAATATACGAGAGATAACTATTTTGGCTTGAACCTAGTTTAGATCTCCCCTATATGGACGGCGTCCTCGCTCGCGGGGAGGGGCAGTGATGGAAGCTTTAATTTGTTCTTGATATTCCCTCCAAATACAAAAGTTTTGGTTCCTTAATGAAGCTCATTAGAATCGCAATGATTTTTCTTTTAGGAGGGAATATTGCAAGCATATAGGGTGTAAAGATAGTTCGTTACTGTTTAACAAACAGCTTTCAGATTTTTCTAAGATATAAAATACAACACAAAATATCCATATTATTTACCGAAAGACTACCTGTGGTCATGTGTTAAGTTTTTGGATAAGTTCAGATGAATACATAGCATTCTTTGTACAAAATGACATTTTTGTTTTCATTTTTATGCGTTAAGGCCATTTGCACATGTGCACATAGTTATAGTTGTAAAGTAAATGATTTTTGTATTGTACATAAATATTTACATATACATGTATGTCGTAAATTTCTAATGTTAGAAAGTGAGAAATGCATGTTTATTTTGAAAAAAAAAAGATTCTCTCTCTCTCTCTCTCTCTCTCTCTCTCTCTCTCTCCCCTCTCTCTCTCTCTCTTTCTTTGCATATCCGCATATACATTTTGTGTCGTATGGCCGAAAAACTATACATGTCGTACTGTTTATAGGATTATTTGTCAAACTGAAACTAACTTTCCTTACACCCTTTACAAGATATTTTTTACTTGTAGGATCAAAATATATTTCTTCTAGTGAACTGCAGATGCAGCAAAGCGAGTGAATATCTATTACTTTATTCAACAATCAGTACACAACTAATTTGAAGTCCGTTTTAAATGTTGAAAGGTTTCCATCACTGGCTGACAGTCCATGTTTATTTATCCATAGTAAGTGCCTGCTACCTTCTTAAACATATACCACTAGAGCCAAATTATGTTAAATGATTATTGTGCACTTATTTTTTCCAACGATTAGTCCTGCCTTTTTCATTCATTTGTTAATTGTTTATTAAAGGCTCACAATGCCTTTGTTTATTAAATGGCTTTGTTATCTATACTGAAAAAAAAAGTTCTTGTTCAATCCAGTTTAATGCGTGCGCGTGTTTATGATGATTTGTAAACATGTTCATAATAATACGCCATTCATTGTGAACTGTTTTGTTTTCTGCTGAGAAGCACTTAGACACGATGATTAAAGTCTACGTGATGATAAGTTGCGGATATATGTCACGTAATGGATTAATTATTAATGCACGATATTCATGTTTGTGTTGTGTAATAAAAAGCATTTTGAAAAAGTGTTACTCACGCACGGTATTTCTAACAATAAAATGTTTATGTTATTATTGAGTAAAGGGGAATCAGGTAGTGAAACCATTATCCATGATTTTTCGGCGTGTCGTATTAAGCACAATAAAAGTTGCGCTGATTGGAGGAAAGGCTGAAAATGTTTCACTCTGAGTCATGTGTGACACAGAGTGAAATGACAACGCGTTCGTCATCTATAACCTCTATAAGTACAGCACCATCGGGTTGTATACGTACCACTTGAAGAGGTGTGCATAACCAAATATTCATCTGTTCATCCGGATATATTTCTGTTTTGTTTAGTTTCCTTTCCTTAAGTTTTGTTTTTACAAAAAGGTTATTTGTTTTATACAGTCATTAACTCTTACCCTGCATTACAGCAACACTTTCTAACCAGTGCAGGTCATTACTAACCTGCAACAACATGTCCGATACTGTTAAATTTTATACTCTAAATTTTAGATTAATCTTTCCGGTGAAAGTAGTACTGTACATATTCTGAAAAATAGACAGATTTGATAATAAGCCAGAGTAGGGTAAGGATTCATGTTGCTTCCAACAATTTCAGAAATAAAGTATAGAACGTATTTCAATATTGTTTGCTTACTGTTACCAAAGTTGCTCAAAGTGAGCTTTTGTGATTGTTTGGTGTCCGTCGTGTGTCCCTCCGCAATTTCTAAACACAGTCTTCTTCAGAACTACTGTCCTCATTTATGCAAAACTTCACAGAGGCCCCTTTCAACATTGCAAAAAGATTTAAAATGCAGGTTTCTGTCCATATATAACTTGTGTTTCAGTTACATCACGCCGACCATCTTTTTTAAAGATATTTCTTGTTAGTTATACTTTTGAATCGAGTTGCCATGAAGTAAACCCTGATTTACCAATAAAGACATAAGGCGTAAAAATATTTGTTTCCGGTATCCCGACCTACCCTAATTTTTGGCCCGACCCTAAATGTTTTTATGGCTTTGGACATTTTTCCCAATTTTTTTGACAAAAAGTTGCAATACTGCACTTTTTATGCTTTAAACATGGCCAGTGATAATGTTTTTGTTATCGTGAGTGTGACTTGTCAAAATAGCTGACATAAAAAAGGAAAAATAAATATGTATGTTTAAGAGATGTTTTCTCTTAAAAAGTCAATGTCCGTAATACTTGCATTCAGCAGGTTACGAGTTTTATTTTTTGAAATATTGTATTTTCTTAATAAACTGATTTGTAGATATGCTCTGTTCTATTCATTGATATACAAAACATTTTAAAAAAGGGTTATTTGACGAATGAACTACATTTTCGTGTTTTTCACTTGTTGAACGTTTTTGTATTCAGAGGGCGATGACCTATACGCATGCTTTACACACAGCTAATGTGTATTATATCACTTACGCTGTAAATTACAGTTAATTATCAGACATTATTATCGATCGAAGTATTTTATTGCGCCATATTCAATGAAACGTCGTACAATTATATGACGTAAAGCGAGTACGCAGTTACATATATTATACATTTCCTTTCTTTCAATCAGTTGTTCTAAATACGTGTTAATATTTTCAGTTTCGTTATTAAAAAGGTTTCTAAACATGAAAGGTTTATACATATTTCTGGAATCATTTCACGTAAATAGTTAGAATCTTTAAAGTTGAGTACTCTTTTATAACACTTTTCGATCTGTTTTCGTTTTTAAAAGAGGTAAACAAAGATTAAAGATTCTTCTTATATTTTTTGTTCAAATGTGATGACAATGATTGATGATGTTTAATGATTTAATTAATACGAGATATTGAACTCATTACTACTTACAATTACCATATAACATTTTGTATTTGCTCTAAGGAATTTCACTTTTAACTTAACGTGTTGGTAATGGTTAATAGAAAAACAGAATATTTGAATTTTTGTAAAGTATATGTGTTAAGGTTAAATTTTTGTAAGAAGCCAACAAATCTCACCGAAACTACGAATTCCCTCCAGCTCACTTAAAATGTGAACGATAGCTTTAAAGGAAGCAAATTATCCACAAAAACTTGTTTCATCGTTTACATGCAATGGTTTTATTTATTTATTAGTTAATAACAGACGTTCTTACTCATTGTTGTCTGCATATGTCAGTGATATATATTTCTCAGTTGATAGTAAATTTGTAAAATTAAATATTAACATAGGGTAATACATGTACACTAAATTTACTTTTAAATAATTGTATGATTTTAGGTGACTTATAGGCCCATTGGGCCGGTAGCGTACTATTTTTGTATGTATGTATTGTAAAACTTATGCACATGTCACGTTAATAAAACATTTACTTACTTACTTACTTATATTTGATCTTCTTGTGATATAAAAAAAAACAACCGGAGTCGTTACTGCGCATAAAGTTCAATAAAATACTGAGTCACTTACTTTTTACTATTATTATTATTATTATTCTTATTGTTATCATTAATTGTTATGATTAAAGTTGTTATTGTTATTATTATTATTATTGTTGTTGTTGTTATAAAAATTCATGTCTTGAAATAAATCCTTTCTTTCTGAACTTGGTAGATTTCAGTATATACTTTAACTTTCATGAAATAAGTACACCCATAGGCAATCCTTCATCAAAAGACTTAAAATGCACTATTAAGGTAAACTTTTTATCATGGTTGTGTTTAGTTTTATTTTTTATGAAAACATTTAACGACAACAAGGTTATTACGCATTTTTGTACAGTTTTATATTCTAATCAGGTGAATTGCTATGTTTCCGAAAAGCAAAATTTCAGTCATTCGATTTTTACTATTGTAAAGAAAGTAGTATGTATGTTAAAACATAGTTTTATCCCACAATTTACAAGGACACTTGAAATTAAAATTCGATCTCAACAAAATGGATTATTCGAAAGATGAAGGATAAATCTTCTATTTTTTGTAGAAAAAAGAGACAGTTATGATTTTACGATCGCATTTCAAGTCACCGATAGAATTTTATACATTTTATACACCTTTTCAATACAATTTAATATCAAAGTACGATACGTGCGCAACACGAAGAATGAAACATGAGTAAAGGGAAGAAACTCTTGATTTATTTTGAAGAATTTGGTGTTATGGTAAGAAGTCAAGCGGAAATAATTTCGTTGCTTGAAAATTAATATTTTCTCAAATAAAGGTTAATTAGATCTTTTGGCTTTTCCTACTTGTCACGGTAGTTAGGAACATAAAGCAGGAATACAATTTTATGTAAGGAAGCCAGTTAGCTCAGTCAATAGAGAACTTTCCCTGGAATAGAAGTATAACAGGTTCGAACCCCTAGACTGTGTTAAAAATTTTATAACAAAAACAGTTTCAGTGTAGGAATTCAGCCCACGACCTCCAGCTTGCAAGTCAGATGCTCTACCTCAAATAACTGCACTCCAACTCAGAAGTTTGATTCGTGGAATCGTATAATTAGGTATCAGCTGACCAGCTTCAAATAGAGTTGTTTATTGCTTTTTTTGCAAATGCCACATGCTCTGTATAACTGCCACTTTTGCCTTCCTTTAGTTCAAGGTAAAATAGAATGTGAAGCATTAGGTGCTCAGCTTCCATCAGAAATTAGCCCGAGCAATTTGCAAATCGCATGCTTTACATAACCAATTCACTGTAGCCTTTCCAGTTTGACCTGGTTGCATTTGTTGGGTTTTAAGATAAAGAAAGCTGTCCTATGTAGGGCTCGAACCCGAATACGTTGCTTGCAATTCAGGTGCTCTAACTGGGTGTCTGGATAATCTGAAGCATCGAATCAGTACAACAGTTACTGTTTGCGCATGTAAGGTTTGTGATATCTATTTTATAGCATAGTCAACTTGGAACGGTGTCATACCTGCTTTATCAGTCTTATGACGCTTGCAGTGTTTTTATCTTCGGAACTCCAGGACAAATTTACAGTTTGTGTCGCAGTATGAGCATACGGACAAATCCTCCTTGCTTAATTTGACATTGGCGGACAAAGTCCTCTTGAAAAGTTTTTTCAATTAAATCCAAAGTTTTCACTAAAAGTCTTTATTTTGTTTCAAAATCATATTCATCAGATAAAATCTTGAAAATTTCAGCTCTATTTTGAGCGCGAAGTCGTTGCGGTGAGCTATTGCGATCCATCGTCCGTCATGCGTACGTGGTCAACAATTTCTTTATACGATATATCCCCCAAGACCACTAAATGTGTTTTGATAAAACTACGCAAATGATCGCGCTTAGGACAGTCCAGTATGTTACATATTCGATTGATTTCGTCTTATATCCTTTATAGTAGAGCGATTCACATGCTTGGAAGTGGATGAATACTACTGGATGCGAACGTCAGTTGTAAACTGCAAACAATTTCGGATAGAACAAAACGAGGCATGTGGGTGTATAATATGTAATTCATCTTGATCAACACATATGTGTACAATTTTGTGTCTCGTTGTCTGCAGCCTACAAAGAAATGCCATTAAAACCAGTTTCTACTCACTATAAAACTGTGAGTTCCAGTTATTGCTGATTATGCCAAGGCATAAATCTCTAAAAGATATTCATTCATACCTACTTACAACCCTTTCTGTTTTAATGGCTAAAATGATAATGCTAAAAACACAATTTTTGATCTTATACATGTATAACTGTAGTAAGATAACTCAACATTTCTTATGGTGTTTCCGCCAATGTTCCGAAGTTGAACACTAAAATTATCATTAATCAAGCGATTTCATATTGGCCTGTTTATTTGTCCGCGGGCAGTTGTATTGCCCAAAGGCCGTAGGCCTTGGGCCAAAACGACTACCCTTCGACAAATAACAAAGCTTAAAAGAAATCGCTTGATTAACAGCATTATCTTATTGATAATTAAACCCATTTTATAGGAACTGGTAAAAGTAACAAGTTGCAGCTACTCTCGCTGAAAACGACTAGAAGCCATAATAAATTTATGCCGCTCAAGTAATTAATACATTGCTTCCGTCCGACTATATATCAGATCCAAATAATAGTACAGTGAGATTAAAAGGATGAAAAGTTCTGGTTTCATGGAACAGTAAGATTGTTTGCTCTGTAAATTTAATACATTTAAAAAGTTATGTTCAACATTTCGATTTGATATCCATAATCACAACTGGGATTATCTCTTAAATGGTTTCTGTATAAATCATCATCTGTTTCTTAATCTTGCGTATAATATTGAGGGCAGTTGTTAACTTATCAAACGTGTGATCGGATTCTTTCAGCTTTCAATATGTTTTTTTTTTTTTGATCTTGATACAGATATATCAAGGTATTCTTATATTTATATCTAAATATTCCATAGATCGGAGGATGTCGGTGTGAGCGAGTTACTATAAACCTGAGTTCTTCAAGCTATTTTTACCTAGCTATGATTCAAAAGGCCAACTAGATATCTCTGCTACAAGAGGAGAAAATATATCTGCAAAGGATTCAGGGAGTAGCCTATTTCTGGCTTTATAAAATGTAAGCAGCACCATCTAATAATGGTGGGCTAATCAAATCACTCTGCGTCCGTTGTTCATATCGCAATGGGCGTAGGTTCAAGACCTACTAGGGCCAATTGTTTTTCCTTGTTTTCCTTCTTTCTAGTAAGGTTTTACTTCTTTCAAGACTTATTATTGATTTCTTTTACAAAAATGGAAAAAAGATGAATCTTATAAGCGATTTCTTGGTGTTCAAAGTGAATTTAGTACTTAAACGGAATGGGTACAGTTACACACCTTTAAAGATATTGAGTAACACGCGGTGAAAGTTCTCTATTTCGCTTTCACTCTCAGTAGATTATATATTGTGGAAGAAATTTAGGTAGATTTTACGTCTGCCCTAAGGTTATTTTTAAATGGAGTAAGCAAAATTCAAAACAGAAACACAGCATTCGACCTTATTTTTTCAATGTTGATGTATGAATTCTGTCTCATTAAATCCGTTTACTTGAAGCACCATAGAAAAATGATATTGACTTTTTTATTTTGTGTTTTTTAATTGTTTACCAATAGTTTGATGTTTTGTTTATTAAAATTAATGGTAAACTGAGTTCTCTGCAAACGTTTTGGATAGTGGCTATCACTTTGAAATTTGTTTCTACTTGAGCTTGAGGAGATACCACAAGTTATACAAAATTTATAAGAAACGGCACGGTAAAAGTTTCAAAACTGCAAAATAGTGCAAAACACGGTTACCTTTCAGAATATACCAAACAAAAGGCCATTTTGTAGACATTACTATTAGTGATCTAATACCTTAAACAAGATAAACATACATACATATTTAAAAGTATTTCAGTTACCCTAGGATAAAATACTGTTCTACGCAGTTTTATGAAGAAGAAGAAGAAAAACATCAATATATCGGTCATTTAACAAAATATTGTACAAAAGAAGTGGGTTTTTATCAGGCTTTTGAAAGTAGCTACCGTGTCAGCTTCCCTGATCTTGACGGGATCGGAGTTCCAAAGCTTTGGAGCAGTGCACGAAAAGTTGCGATTTCCATACATCATGGTTGTAGTTTTTGACATAACCAGTGACAGCGTGTTTTGTGATCTTAGGTTTCTGACCGATTTATATACTTCTATCAAATCCCTAATATTGGCAGGGGACTGACTGTGTAAAGCCTTAAAGGTGTTGGTCAGAAACTTGTACTTGTACTGCACCTTGTATTTTACTGGCAACCAATGAAGCTCCTTCAGAACCGGTGGCGTGTTAGTGATGACGCGAGCTGCCGTGTTCTGGACATGTTGCAACTTGTTAAGTGTGCTGTTTAAAATACCACTTAACAAGGCATTACAGTAGTCTAACCGTGAAGTAACCAGGCTGTTGATAGGGGTCTTTGTGGCATCACTGATAAGATACTGTCTGATATGACCTATTCTGCGAAGTTGTGCATATCCAGCCTGGCACACAGAAATGACTTGTTGTTCCATATACATATTTTTGTCAAGTACTGCATCAAGATTTCTAACACATTTTATGGATTTTATCACAGAGTCACCGACCATTCACAGAGACGTCATCAATGTACTTGGAGTTACGCTTTGATGTGAATAGCATTACCTCCGTTATATCAGCATTGAGCTTCAGCATGTTGCAATGCATCCACGATATATATACACAGTAACAGTCATATTCGCTACCCGGGCCTGGATTTAAATAAGAAGTCTAATCACAAAAGAACAGTTAGGAGTAAGGGACTGCATCTTGAAAACATTATGTAAAAACAGCCGGGACAGTTGTTTCCCTTAAATGGTATTAACTAAAATAATATACAATGATGTACAACAGCGTAAGCCGCGACAATAGAAGTATACAACTATTTCTTGTAAAGGACAATAATGAAAGTTTTAATGGTAAATTTCAAAATATTTCTTTAACTTTGTGAAAGTTATAGCAGATACTAGTATATATCTGCTATAACTTTTACGAAGTTTAAGAAATATTTTAAAATTTACCATTAAAAATAGTTTCCGTATATAATCTATTGCTTAAAGCTTTAACCAATATTGATTATCGGGTTATTTTCAAGAGAGACAACCTACTATCAGATGTCAGTTCAAATATACAAAAAGCTTGGGATGATATAGTTCAATCAAGACGCACCACAAATTAACTGTATTACTTTGTATTTGAATGATAGTAATTATACAAGGTTTGTACGGAAAAAAAAGAGAAATAACAATATCTAGTTACAAATTGACCATAGTATACATAAGGCCAATACAAGGCAATGTTTTTGATGTCTAAATATATTATTGAATTAATGTAGTAGTATGAAATATCATGAACGATTAAGATGAGTTTAGACCATACTTCGTGTCTACAGTGTAAGATAGTTATTATTCTATGCTTTTAAACTATACTGGAAATAAAATGACTAAATAAGTTTGGAGATGAAGTTTTGAAAACACATTTATTCAGACACGGCCTAAATTGTCCACCTGTCATATTGTAAAGTATATGTATTTTACTAGCAATATCCGAATGATTTGCACGAAGTTCATGTGTGAGGGAAAAGTAGGTCACTAGGATGTGGTGGGTCTTTAAAACTTTAAACTAGAACAAAAAATATCTAAAATTAATGGCAGCTGTGTTTCTGTCATTACGGCTAACTCTGTAAGGGATGAAGTGGAATAGAAATGAATCATGTTATAACCCTCCAAGTATCATATATCAACGTCAGTGTATAAAAGTTATCTTGCCTGTATAAAAACAATTCTGAAATGTAAGCATTTGTTAGTTTGTTAGTTTTGTCCATTATATACAGACATAAATCAGTTTTGAGGTCAGCGATTGTTTACTTAGTGTTTACTAATCAATAAGTAGGATTCGCTACGATAATCATGTTATGATAATTATTTAAAAAAAAAAAATGTCGCACCGTAATACAGTTTTTGCAATTTGTGGTTCCGAAATCTGTTGCAAAGGTTTTGTTATGATTTCAAATATCTTTAATACAGCGTTAGGTAAATTCATATTTTCTCATAAAATATAAATAAAATGAAATTATATGGAAGTCTGTAGCGAATTATTTATATCTTTTTTTAGATAAATACAAAATATTTTATAGGTGCTGTATAGAACATGAAAGAATGGACAGTCTCTGCGCGTTTCGCCTCGAGTTGTCCACTCATTCATTTAAAAAGAAATGAGAAATAAAGTTTCGTTTTAAAAGGAAAGGCTTGCCTGGTTTTGCAATCTAGGAACTATATCAAAGACTGCAACTATACCAGTTCAAAACAAAAACAGTTCGCATAAAACCGAAACCATTGTGTAAAGGCATCCGTATCGTCTACTTGTTCTGTTTATAGTTCTTCTGTTACTATTTGAATCCGACAAAACTGGAAGTAGTAGACTTCTCTGTCTTTTTCGCAAACATGACTAAGCCGTGAAAACATGCACAGAAGCAGTCTGAAATCAGATTTAAACACAAATGGATTCGTAAGCGCAGAAACTGGCGGCAGCTTTTTCTATGAGATATGCCATTTGGCAGATTACATTATTTCAGGGGTGTGCTTTACTATTACAGGTATAAATGTCCATAAATTCTTTACATAGCATTAAAAGGAAAATAGTTGAAAAATGTAAAGTCACTGAAAAATGAAACTGTCTTCATTTTCAGTAAAATCTTAATATATGTAATTGATTTACAATTTCCAATCATATTATTATTCTTGAAACACCCTCGAGTTTATAATAGACTGTCATAAAACGCAAACACCCGTTGGACTGAAGCGTGTAGATGTGACCAATCGGTATACTCCTTACATCCTGCCCCTTGGATATATTCTGCTTTCCAGCTTCTTGTAGTAGACACGACTACATTTGGGGAGGCAAATAAACAGGAAACAATATATAGGCTTGGAGCCGCAGTTCTTGGTGACGGGACAAAATCTGATGTGGCAAAACAATCACAAACAAACCCGTTTCCTCATACGCTTTATTTCTATAATTAAAGACGCACCATTCTTTGATATTTCAATGATGTTAGTTATTATGATTGGCATGAAAAATGAGATACACAAGTATTTAGTTACAAACTGGCAGTGACATATATTAGGCCAAGACAATGTGTGTAATGTCTTAACATTTTATTGAATTATTGTAGCAATATGAACAGAAATCAGTGTATCTAGTTAAATTTCAATCACTTATTGTTTCTACAATGTAAGATAGTTATTCATATGTATTTTTGAAACTATGCTGAAAAGAGATTGACTGAATATGTTTGCAGAGGAAGTTATAAAAACACATTTATTCAGGAAAGGGCCTAATTTGAAAACTTGTAGTATAGCTGTATATTACCTGTATCATGAGAATGGTTTGCATGATGTTTTGTAGATAAAAAAGTAGGTCACTAGGTCACGGTGGGTCTTTAAAGTCAAATTTTTAATAACATTTCTCAAAGAAACTAAGTTTAAATAAAAATGTTTTGCGCTGTGTAGAACTAGAAGTTGATTGCTCAGTATGTAATTACGTCCCTTTAATATAAAAGTATTTAAAAAAGCAACGTATTTCTGGTTTCTTGTTTTACATTTTTATTTGATTGATATTGGGATATTTCAACAACCTTAACCAAACAGGATGAAATTGTAGCTTTCCAGACCTATCTTGCTTGCCCAAGGGTGGTAATAACGATTAAATTTAATAAACTTGGATTTCTATTGAATTTCAGCTAAAGTATAAATGTCAATGCAAAATTACACTTTTATCATATTCGTAATATTCATCAGACAAAATATGTTTATCAAATTTATACTTCTGCTTAAGTGTCTCTATATTGGTTTTGGAACCAGGATAGGAAAATCAAATTTTAACAAGACCTTGAGTGAAAATCTAACATGTTTTAAGCACTCAGTGAACATAATTAAGTTTAAATGATCATTTGTTCAAATTTCAAACAAATCCATTTCTTGACAAAACCCTGATTAACCAGCTTTAAGTGTTTCTGACGTCATTTCACATTGTGGTTTTGAATCCTCTAGAATCACGTGGCATTGGTCATCAGTCAAGATTATATGCACATAATGAACATATATATGATGTTTGAAGTACCCCATTTTCCGGTTATCTTCAAAAGCGTTTTTCTCCACTGTAACGGGAAACAGGGCTACATAAATTATGCCATTATCCTTGAAATGCATCCAGTCATACTTTACACACGGTGCTGAATCTTTTTGATGATTGTTACATTGAAACTGCAACATAATGAAAATGTAATTAGAAGCTGAATTAGAAAAACAAATGATACTTTGTATACCCGGCTTTTTCGCTACTATCATTCCTTTTTCCTATAACCGATGTTATATATTTACGTGCGAGTTCGAATGAAATCTCACTTAGAGAAGATATCATATTAAACTAATTTAAAGGTAAACCCAACAATACATACAATACAATATAATGCACAGAATAGTACTCCCGTAAAACAAGAGCTCGTCGAACACGAAATGTCCCCCTTGATGCATTGAGTAATTGCACAAGGAACAGAAATTATATGCTCACTGTAAACAAAAGTTCTACCATTCTGGTTTAAGCTGACCTTGACCTTTAACCTATTAACCTAACAAGAGATTACAGAGTGATCTTGGCGCCATCCACTGAGCCATTTTTGAATGTTTCAAATTTCAAGACTAGCTCAAGGTCAAAATCAAGGTCAAATTTCATTTTGGTACAAAACAATGTGTATGTGGTCCAAATTTAAAAGTTGTGGCTTGAGAAATGTGAAAGCAGGTCATTAGATCAATTTCAAGGTCAAAGTTCATTTCGGTAGACAGAACTGTGCATGTGCTTCAAATTTGGAGGCTGTAGCTTGAGAAATGTGGAAGTAGGTAATAGGTAAAAATCAATGAGAAATTTAAATTCAGAACACAAAAATATGCTTGCGGTCGAAATTTAAAGCCTGTAGCTTCAGAAATGTGAAAGTAGGTCACTAGGTCAATCTCAAGATCAAAGTTCTTTTCGGTACACAAAAACTATGTATGTAGTTCAAATTTGAAGGATGTAGCTTGAGAAATGTGAAAGTAGGTCACTAGGTCAAAATCAAGGTCAAATTTTATTTTGGAACATAAAACTATGCAAGTGGTCCAAATTTGAAGCCTGTACCTTCAGAAATGTGAAAGTAGGTCACTAGGTCAATCTCAAAATCAGAGTTCATTTCAGTACACAAAACTATACTTGTGGTTCAAATTTGAAGGCTGTAGCTTGAGAAATGTGAAAGTAGGTCACTAGGTCAAAATCAAGGTCAAATTTTTTTTTAACAAAAAACTATGCATGTGGTCGAAATTTGAAGCCTGTACCTTCAAAAATGTGAAAGTAGGTCACTAGGTCAATAACAAGGTCAACGTTTGTTTTGGTACACAAACCTATGCATGTGGTCCAAATTGGAAGGCTGTAGCTACAGAAATGTGAAAGTAGGTCACTAGGTCAAGATCAAGGTCAACTCATGTCAAGGTTCATCTTGCCTTTCAAAACTATACATGTGGTCCAAATTTTAATGATGTAAGTTATAGACATAAAGATTCTAAGTTTTCCCCTATATATAAGTCTATATGAACCATATGACCCCTGGGGTGGGGCCATATTTGAAACTTTGAATATTCAAACTTGGAAGAGAACCACTAAATGATGCTACATTACAAAATATCAAAATCATAGTCTTTGTGGTTTGGACGAGAAGATTTTCGCAGTTTTTCCCTATATAAGTCTATGTAAACCACGTGACCCCCAGGGCGGAGCCATATTTGACCCTTGGGGAATAATTTGAACAATCTTAGTAGAGGACCACTAGATGATGTTATATACAAAATATCAAAGCCCTAGGCCCTGTGGTTTTGGACAAGAGGTTTTTCAAAGTATTTTCCTATATAAGTCTATATAAACCATGTGACTCCCGAGGTGGGGCCATATTTGACCCCAGGGAAATAATCTGAACAATCTTAGTAGAGGACCACTAGATTTTGCTACATACCAAATATCAAAGCCCTAAGCCCTATGGCTTTGGACAAGAAGATCAGAAACCGTTTAACTGTTCCTGGCCAATGTGACCTTGACCTTCCACCTAATGACCTCAGAATCAATAGGGGTCATCTGCTGGTCAGGGCCAAACTAACTATTAATTTTTCTGAAACTAGACCCAAGCGTTCTTGAGTTATTGCCTGGAAACCATTTTTCTGTTCCTGGTCACTGTGACTTTGACCTTTAACAAACTGACCTCAAAATCAATAGAGGTCATCTGCTGGTCATGACCAATCTCCCTATCAACTTTCGTGACCCTAGGCCTAAGCATTCTTGAGTTATCATCCGAAAACCGTTTTACTGTTCAGGGTCACTGTGACCTTGACCTTTAACATACTGACCTTAAAATCAATAGGGGTCATCTGCTGGTCATTACCAACCTCCCTATCAACTTTTATGATCCTAGGCCCAAGTGTTCTTGAGTTATCATCCGGAAGCCGTTTTACTATTCAGGGTCACTGTGACCTTTAACTTTGACATACAGACCTAAAAATCAATAAGGACCATCTGCTGGTGATGACCAACCTCCCTATTAACTTTTATGATCCTAGGCCTAAGCGTTCTTGAGTTATCATCCGGAAACGGATTGGTCTACATTCCGACCGACCGACCGACATCTGCAAAACAACATACCCCTCCTTTTTCGAAGCGGGGCATCATAACACGTTGTTTCTCATATCTGGTTATCATTTAGGTCATTCTGCCCCTATGAGAATTGTTTCAGGGATGGATAGGCACCTTGTAGAACCACGACCTTCCGTTAGCCAGCTGGATGGCTTCTTCTCATCAAGAATTCTACAATAAAAGGGAGGATTCGAACCAACATTGGAAAGAGGCAGCTGATTAAAAGTTAGCGACCTTAACCACTTAGACATAGTGACCACCAATATACTTTTTGAATGTAAACAAGACACATAGTTAATATCTTGAATATGAATATCACTGGGAAAACAAATTTAACTTTCAATTTTCACTGTTTGCCTTGTTCTCGGTGCTTCCCAGGGATCTACTTTTCAGATTTTATTTACTTCACAACAGCGGGTGTTAAGTGCTGTGTAGCGGCCGAAAAAAAGTCGCCCCTACTTCATCTCAGTGTTGTGATATTTTCTGGCCTTTCGGGATCACTGATTTCAACTCAATTTAGATCTGAAGAGCCGGTGCTGGGGGGGGGGGGGGGGGGGGGGGGGGGGGGGGGGCGTGGGCAGTGTTGCATTTTTCAGTACTGCTCATGAACGGACTTAGTCAAACCAAATCTGCAATTTTCACTGTTTGCCTTGTTCTCGGTGCTTCCGAGGGATCTACTTTTCAGATTTTATTTCATATTGACATAAATATGTGATAAGTACGGCATCCTGTAAGCCTTTTCTAAAAAATCATATCTGTACACTTACCTTGATGTGGATTGAAGGAGAGGGGCCATTAGTCATCATAAAATGTACAACAACTGTCACAAGAATAATGAGAACAGCTACTAGAAACTTGCGCAAATCTGTAAAGAAATAAAACAATGCAGTTCAAATTTATATGAAAAAATGAATGTAGCCCTTCAATACGTTACCGAGGCATGAGCATGCTTTAGACACCAAATGGAAGAGATGTTTATCTGATTAAAACAAAATGAGGCGGCGAGCGAAATAAATGAATTTAAGTATTTTATTTTATTTTAGACGAAACATAAGCGGGCGAAGAGCGAAAACATACACTATTTTCCTGGTATTGTATTTCTTTTAACTAAAGAAAAACCGAAAATAGAAAGTACATCCATTTAACGTTAGCAATGTCACGACGGATAGAAAATGCGATTAACTCTCAACTTAGAGAGTGATAATGTAATAACATTTGTTTGTTTTGGGTTTAACGCCGTTTTTCATCAATATATCATTTATGTAACGGCGGGTAGTTAATCTAACCAGTGTTCCCGGAATCTGTTCCACTACATATCTTCACAAGTAACTGCCAACTGCCCTATAATTATAAATCAGAGGTGGAAAACGAATGATTTCAGACACAATGTCTTTTATCAAATCGTCACGGAGGACATACGCCTCGCCCAGGGATCGAACTCTGTTCATTTTTCGCTCGTCGCCTCATTTCGTCTTTTTATTTAACATCAGCTAATGTAACATAATGTCAAATAATGGGACAGCCGTTAATAAAAATATAACATCTTCCACCTAATCCTCCGTTAATGTACTTACCATATCCATGTTTTGCCATCATTTATAATAGAAAACAGAGGCGATCTTCACACACACACGCATGTTCGCGCACCAACCCACACACGCACACACACTTAATAAATATATAGCGCAAACCTGGTTGATTTCCTCTAAGATTATGAACAAGCGTTCGATTTGCCCCAATTACACTTCGTGTAATGTTGTTAGTTTGTTCTTGATTTTGTGAGATAACTGTTTCGATAACTTTCTGATGATGCTCTTGAATAAGTTGTTTTAAGCACAAGGCTACATGTTTTAGATTTTCGCAGTGATAATGACCGTTGTTAAAAAATGGTTGTGCCATTTGTAGTCTGAAAAGTAGATTGATTACAACAAATCATGACCTGGTATTATAAGAAAATGTCACTTTGAACTTCCTGATACATATATATGATATCACACATAAACTTATGGTGGCATATTTCTGCCACGGGATAGCTAGGTAGCTTTTATAATAATATTGTAAACTTTCCAGGAAACGTGTGCATTTTTTCTGTAAACATTTCAGCAATAAATATTATTTTATAGATATTTCTATTTATTTCCTAAAAATGATCCAGAGCAAAAGTTCGCGTTAATGCTCGGAACTGCCACGAGATGTTCGGTAAGTATCACGATAATATTTCACAATTTCCAGCACAGTTGTGCATTTGTCTAGAATCACTATCGCAATAAATTATTTTTGCCGATATGCTTTTTTGTTTCAAAGAAACTTTAGGCTATTGAGATAAACTTTTCAGAAAAGTTTGAAATATTAACATAACTTTAATTTTCTTAAAGTATCGAGATAGCTAGTCTAGATAATATGTGACAGCTAAGATAATAATGTAAATTATCACAATAATATTTCCAGGAAACCTTCCACTGTTGAGATAAGCTTTCAGAACACTTCACTTTATCAAGATAATTCTTAAAGTATCGCGATAGCTACCGAGCTATTTCGTGACAGAAATATAAATAAAGATAAACCATATAAACATTTCAGCCTTTCTCTTTTTTCTTCTGTGATGTTGATTAGCTTTAAAAAAAACAACACAGAAAGCCGTAGCAGATACTCCATTTCAGTCTAAATTGAACATGACACTTTTCAATATCATTATGGAAATATGAAATGAATTAGTTATATGCGAGTAGAGAACAAGACTATATTTCCTAACCCTCACAATGTAATTCAATGCTAAAGTAGTACGAATTACAATAGGTACACATATATTCAATAACATACCTTTTCTTATTTGCACGCTTAAGTTTTGTTTAATAATTGTCTATCCTTACCATTTATAACCGTTTGTGTGACGTGATTGCGTGGCTTACGGAAATCCTGTATGCGTACTTATATTCGCGTTTCAAATATTTCACGCTAGCCTGCCAATTATAATAAAGTCACTCGGATTCGCACAAATTCACAACTTTATAAATACGCGTTCGGTTGATCCGAAGTGAAAGTAAAACTCGAAAAGTAACAAACTAAACCTCTTGAAATAATTTGCTTTTCGAAATTCAAGAATATTTAGATTTATATGATATATAATACAATCAGTATAGTGTTAATATTCATAACACATAGTCTCAGTATTACCATTTCATTGCAAAATGTTATAAACATTACATTGAACATGAACCGCACCAATACAAGAACATTTCTGATTGCAATGTAATTTTCAAGTCAGTTAAGGAGGTAGGTTACCTTTATATTTGTATGTGCGCATGTCCAGCCGGAAGCTAGCGTGACGATTTACGACGACGTTTACGACAAACTAAATGTCTTTGTATATTCATTCTTCTGAAAACAAATCATAGACCTGTCTTCGATCTGACGCTTTATGGTTTAATAATGCAGAAATAATGAATAAATTGCCGCAGAAACGCTTCAAAACAATGTTGCCTTAAAATGACGTCATTGACGTCATGACGTTACGTGTCAGTTACCGCGCAAAATTAACAGCTTTTATCTTGAAAGTACGTAATTCTGTGCATTTTCTTTATTCAAACTTTTTTCAAATAACCATTATTTGCTGAAATATTTTTTATGAGTCTTTTGCTCTGAATAATTATCAATATTTTGCTTCTTTTATGTAGTTATATTGAAATGTTATGCGGAATGTAAGAAAATGGATGATGGTAACCAATGTTATTTGGAATATAGTTGGGTGAGAGGTTACTTGTTACGGCCATTTTCAAATAAAAAATCTAGCAGTTTGATTTGTAATACCTATTTTACAGGTTCCGTTGATAATTTGTTATTTATATACTAAAACTAAGATCTAAAATTGTTCAAATTTCAGTAGAAAATTGTGGTTTCTTGAATTGAATTGATGTTACCATGGAAACGAAGCCCGTGACCTATGTATCTAAATGTAAAATTCAAAAGCGTTGACACTAGTCTATTTAAGAAGCACAGCTTCGGCTTTTTATTTTCATTTCAACAATATCCATGAGAATAATAGTAGCATGCTGAACGATTTTTCCATGAAAAATGCCAGACGAAGGGTACTGCTGTAAGTATTCTAAGCTTAGAAATTTGTTTGAATAAATGCAGATAACACGAAAATATAACTTACGTTAGAAATAATATGTTTTAAAGCTACATCAACTAGAAATATAATCTTATTCAATATTATTTTATAAGAAATTACGACAAAAAGCAAGATATAAGCCATTTTAAACATCTCTGTTGCCATGGTTACTTTAAACTTTAAGAAAAATAGGGTACCATGTATAGTGCTTGGTATTTTGCTAATAATATTACCCAAATATTCCATGTTGGTCATTAACAGAATGGCACTGAAGCCGTCGAAAACCCCTATTTTCATACATAGTTGTTTAAAACTGAGAGAAAATGCGTTACCATGGAAACACGAGCCCCGCGACATATACATTTTAAGCTTATCTTAGAAAGCTAACGTGCATACTAGTAAAATTATAGATTATGTTGACTTCTACGGATATCAATGAAACTAAAATACACCGAAAAGTGTTAAATATCCGTATTTTCCTTCTTCTTTCAATATGAAATACCTTTGGATGGTCATGTTCTTCAAACCTGGATAAAAATTGAACTTGAAGGGACAGAGACAAACGAAACTGAGATTTTAGCAGTTAAAACTTCATATTACACGAAATACAAAAAGATGCTGCGGTTCAACTAATTTGAATTTACCCTTGTAACAAGGTAACCTACCTCCTTAATGCAAGACATCATTTGCTTTTTCATATTAAACCATATCGTTTATTTTATGGTTAAAAGTCTCACACTTACCGGCTTTGGATAGGGAACAATCACCGTAAACATCTTTAAAATCTTGCAGAATCTGCTTGGCTATTGTGTTCAGAGTATAAGGCATCTTAACGGGATTTTCAATTTTCTGTAATGCATGAATAAAATATAAGGATTAATATCAAAAACTTTACATTGTATCCTATCATATCTTAAAGTTATGAGTAACCACGGCAACAAGAATTTGATGTCTGCTGACTGCCCTTTATTTGCCATGTCGAATCTTGATATACTATGTTTAAGTCGTTATGAATTTTAACAATTGATTATAGACATTTTCGACTACACACTAAAATCTTTATAATATAAAAATGTAACCGCATATTCGTTTGAATTGGTAGCTTTATGTATTTGCATGTTCCTATTTTAAATATAAGCAAAAACGACTGAAACATGAAAGACAATACTTTTATTCAGGATTTAAGTAAAATATTTCATGCATTATATGTAAACAAATATACAATGTCAAAGTCATATTCAAATTTAAATCGCAAATTAATTGAGGAAGAAAATTATAACTGCATTATAACAGATTGTATTACTTTATCACAGAGATTATACAGTAATACATACAAACATAATGATCTTATAACAACAAAATTAGACAAAAATATAGCAGCACAAAACTTGGGATGAACTAGAACATTTACTATTAACATGGTTTAAATTTAATTGATAATTCGCAAGTATCATAATGATATCTTATAGAACGTCATAGCTACGATGTAACGCTACAGTTTACAACTAAGATTTTAAATCAGTGATAAAACCATCAATTACATATATATCAGCTATATGGCATGTCATTCAATTTAAATTAATGATTATCTGCAATTTTTTCAAACCCAGTTTTCATGCAAAAAGCCAACTACACAACATGAAACCATTGAATGGTACATTTCTTATTGCCACATTTACAACATCGTCTAGACATGCAGGGTGTTTGTGACTATTTGTGAACGTCGGATGGCTGACGTAAGTGACGTCCGGGTAAACAGCAGCAACGCAGGACAGTGTCGAGTTAACAACGTTAGCAAGCCGATTTGTTTCTTCCACATCATCATGAAACGGATGGTATCTGCTGTCGCGGTGCTGGTTTTCGGATACCGCAAGCACTTCAGAAAATACAACCTTACACCTGAAGTAAAATAATTTTTAGAATTAAAACAGCTGAACACAAACGTACATCAATATTACCTTTACATACTAGTAACTCTACCCGTCTAGTGTGCATCTATAGTTACTTAATGTATGTATTTATGTCAGATTGTAATATTGTTGAAATCCATAACATGTAAGTTTCTCGTAAGCAAGTTAAGTAATTTGTCCAGAAACGCCATTTATCACATGTTTGACGTCGCAGGAGTGAAATAAAGTCATTACTTAAAAGGAGCCGCGTCATGAGAAAACCAACAGAGTGCGTTTAGAATTCAAAAAGCTGAACACAAACGTACATCAATATTACCATTACATACTAGTGCGTTTGCGTTGGTTTTCTTATGGCGTGGCTCTAATTGATAATACACTAATGTAATAAAGCTTTGGCGTCGACGTCGTTTAAAGCATAGGAGAAGTTGTCAAATTGACATGCTTATAATATTTAAGAAAGTAGAGTCATAAATGTTTCGGCAGGAAAAGCTATGTGATCGGGATAGTTCGTAACATTAAAGTTTCACACTACTTACCGTAAACAAGACTTAGAAATCCTCTCTCACTTTACAGCAGCATGTGTACTTTCCATTTATCAAAAATAGATTAGTCGGTATTACGTCATATGACTTGTTACATATACAATCAAGCTGAGGTGTTCAAAAGGGGTATTATCGGTCATGCCGGGGTATTACCGGACACGTATTTATGACACTAGTCATATACCATCAGTTTGATTTTGGCATATTCAGTAGGAAATATTTTGTAGAGTAATGCATTTCTAGGCTATATTCAATTCTATATGCATGAAATATAGATCTGCTCTACACTGTTTTCAATTTTAGCTAATCACTGTAATAGTATTCATAGGCGTAGCAAGGATTTTCTGGAAAGGGGTGCGAATACAAGACGAATGGGGGAAGGTGCATGAGGGGGGTTTCATTTTGGTCTGTGTCTCCACCAACCCCTTCAGCAATTATAATAATGTTTTGCGGGCAACAAGCAGAAAATTTGGACTTTTGTAAAATTTATTAGTAAGGAGGTTAATGTAGTCTCCCATTTTTTTAAACAAGTGTCCGAAAATAACCCTTGACGGGCCTTCATGGAGAGCAAAGCGTTTCTGTCATACAGAGTACATTTGTACCTTGCATTGTTTGTTTATCAAACAGACTATATACACTGGTGCCAATCGCCACTTGAGTACATCATTGTACATGTTTTCAAAGAAATATTTCAAGAAATGTTACATTGGAATGTAAGTATTTGTAACAGGAAGTGGATTTATTCAGCAGAGGTTAATATTTTTGTTTGCATTTTTGTTACCTTTTATCGATGTTGCTTCTGTATTAGTTTGAAATCAGACGACAAAAAACTTTTAAAAACAGGTGACCGGTGTAATAATGCATTTTTATGATTATGTCTTTTAAAATAACCGATGTTCATTGGTTTGTCCGATAATACCCCCGTGTCCGATAATACCCCGATAATACATCATTGAATTTATTAAACTAGTCTAATAGGTTGGTAAAAATGCAAAATAGAGTCATGGAACTTACCGTGGATTTAGCTTTTTGATGTCGTCGTAGTTTTTCAAAACGTCCAATTATCCGGTTATCTGCATCTCTGGTTTTCTTAAAGTAGATGTTATTTATACCACACACAATACACACAACCTGAAATTAAATTGATTGTTTATATAAGAAGTTTAGGTCATGAAAATTTATTTACGAATGCGCAATTTTCTCGTTCGCTCGCAGAATTTCAATCTTGTATTAAATTATATACGAACGAATTCTGCCGTGAAAATTATTTTTATAAAAAATACGGGTGCATTTCGGTTATGGAAATTTCCCGCATACTGTTTTTTTAGCTCTAAACTATCTTTAAAATGTCAAATCATTAAGAAAAAATGCCCGAATCAGGAATCGAACACGTGCCATGGCTGCAATAAAAAATTTGAATGGAAAACATATTATACACGGCGAATTCTTATGTGTTTCTACAGCATATAATCTGTCAGTATCTATGTTTTAAAGACAATAATGATTTTGTGATATCTAAAATTGGCATTTAATTTTAATATCATTAAAAGTATGTAAGTAACATTACAACAGATATAAAAAATTTATTAGCATAATTTACATTTAAAGTGGTGAGTACAGAAAGATACAATAATACAAGTGATCATTATTCTTTAATTGATTGTTAATTGTAATGCGCATACCAGATAATCATACACGTGCTGTACATGAACAAACAATTAGTCAAGGTGCGATAATACAATCAAAGTGGTATCTTGTTTGGTGGTAGTAGTTAAAGGGAAATATAGAACGAAAGGTTACTATACAGAGATATAATATTGATAAAATTAACCGTAAATTAATATAAAAATTTTGCTTATCTGCTTTCATTAAAATAATGTCCGTGATAAGTATATCAGCCAATTTGACACAATGACGTATCTAAAGCATTAATATTTCATATATATGAAACTGCTGAAAATTAACAAACATAGAAGATATTGCATGTAACCTGTTTTTAACTAAAAATGTGTTTGTGTCAATTCACTCATATATTTCGAGATATATTTCTTTTTTCTTCGTTTGTTTGTTTGTTTGTTTCGATATTGACAACATGGCTACAATGACAACATTCATGATATGATATTAAGATTTATCAGCAAGGTAAAAAATAATAAAATTCATGAAATATGCATATGTAATGAACCTTAACAGTAAATCAATAGGGATAACATAAAAAAGGGAAGCAATCCATTATTTCCATTGTGGTCCCTGTAAGTGATGTTCTGACATAGAGAGGCATGAAACATGATTTTAATAAAAAATATAAAAGACTTAAGATATTTGATTAAGAACTGCACTTAATTAAAGACTAGGTACAAAGTCTGGCACAATAGGAATTCGTTATTTGCTGTTTTCATAATCACTTTTTATTCAGATGAGTAAAACATATAATAATGCGGCGTATGAAATGACATGTTAGTATAATGTAAGACTTACCGAAGTATTGGCAATTGCCTCAGGAACGCCGTCATATTGTAACAAATCTTCAACGCGACAACCACTGAAACTTAAACACAATGCATCAATGTCAGATATGTAATTAGCAAAGTACTTTGTTTGGCTGTGTCCTATGATCACTGCCATTTTAACTAACTATAAATAGATTTTTTTGACTAAAAAAGAATTTAAATAAACAGCTATTTTCTTATATTTTATCTTGAAAATCAAAGAGTTTTCTATTTCTGTGAAACAGTGTTTTAGACAGAAATTGAAAAAGGTAGAATGATTGTCAATTTGTCATGAAATCTTTAGAAATATTATCAATATAATTTAAGAATAATCATTAACACAAATAACCAATCACAACTGTATTTGTTTAAAATCATATCAGTAAAAACAAAGGATATTTTTTACAATTAGATTAGAAATAATTTTACACAATACTGTTATCGAAAAGATACAAGACGAATACGTGTTGTTTTCTCCCGCAGTGTTTTAAACAGCAGGTTGTAAAGATCTTATCATAAATACTAATTAACTCTTATCATAAAAGCGCCGCAGTTGGCCGCAGAAATGGCCGCAAATATGGCCGCAAATTTGGCCGCACGGCCGCAGAATAGGGATGTCCGATTTATCTCTCTTTGATGATCTTCACAGAGGAGATATAGCCAACATTAAAAATATTATGGCGGAAAGCTGTCTTTGCCACGAGATTTTGCAAGTGTTTAGTGTCATTGCCGTGTTATGTAAATGGTATATCGTTAGGAATCATTGCAGAAGACGAGCCTTGTGTATATTTATCAGATTCAGGTTGCATTGATCTTAATTCGTACTCGAAGCTGGTTTAAGGTTATTTGCGGTAATCATCGAATAACTTGAAAGTTACAACACACTCCGTACCAAAACGAGTGCTATTCTGGTAGCAATAACAAACGATTTCTTTTCTTTTAAATAAATGGCACACACTATATACTGTTAGAAAGGTCTATTTTTAAGAGAAACAATGATGAAAACCATTTTTTAATAGCTTTATCTGTTAAAAAGTTATAACGAGTTAAACCTGGTGAAAAGTTATAACGAGTTAAACCATATATCAAAACTAGCGCAAATCCATATCGGAAAATTGAAGAGTATTTTTTAAGGGAAGTAATTTGTTTATACGTTTATAACTAGAGCGCATCTGCTGAGGGGGGTATTTGGAAACGATGGCACAAAAAAGCGCAAGGTTAAGCATATATTTTTATGTTATCAACTTTTTCTTTAATGATAAAATTCGATAACCAAATGGGTCCTGGGAGGTCCGGTCAATAAGCAATGCCACACTTCGTAACCAAAAAGACCTATTTTCAGTTATATATTTTTTTAATATTGCTTTAATTTTCCGAAAATAAAAATATCACCCCCTTCGGAGGCCTCTTATGAATAGACATTAGCCTCGTTTTGATAATTTTATATATAGTATCATGCGTGTATAGCTATTTTTGTTTCCCATATGACACTATTCGAAACAAAAATGGCGACCGAATTCCTCGTGTAGTGATTGTTCACTACACGGGAGCCGAGATACATAAAATAATAGCATGCCTGGCTGTTCAGCTTAACAGGCGACAACACAAACACATAAACCACTACTTACAGCCGATGTAGTTCGAGGCTGGAGCAGATGGATGCAGGAGATGACAATTACACAGGTAAACAGTATGGATGCTGGGACTCGACTCACGCTGGTTGGCTGGAATTCCCGCGTGCTGCTACAGTGACGTCACTTCTGCAGGTCGGCGACACCCTCCATCGCTGATCACAGGCCACTATTCACTACACTCCTCCCTTTCTTATAAACTAGGTCCCCGGGTAGAATATTAGTGACTCCCCGGGGGTAGGGCTGATGTCAGGGACAAACCCTGGCTTATAAGCTTGGTCCAGTGGCGCTCTGTGACCTGCTAACCTAAGTGAAGGCAAGAGCCTAGGTAACCAAAAAATTCAAGCCAAGATTGGCCTCCAGGCAAGAATGTATGAATTGTCTCATTAAGAGTAAACCCCAGGGGTATCCATTGCCCTGGTGGAAAGAGAAGGGTCTAAATTAAGTAACCAGCGTCCCAAAGAAAACATGGATAGAAATCGATTGAAACAACGGGGACAACTCTGTAATGAATCTTTGACAATCCAACGGTGTTAGGTTTCTAGAATAGTCAAAATTCCTGCATATATAAAGTGTTTGGCCTAGCCTGCATACGAGAATAAGATAAGCAACTCCCAGAAGTGTTTTGATTTCTGGAACAACATCAGTGAAGCGAACGACATAATATTTAAATAACTGAATGGTAGAGCACCATGACCTGACTTTGTTTGTTTCATTACAGGAAAACAGCTTGTTAGTATTTTCACAGATTCTGGCCTTTATGGATCCTGGGGGAACCCCAGGAGGTGTGGCACCAACAACAATGATGCCAAAGGGATGAGACATTAAACAAGTATTCCACTAACCGGTCTAACCGTGTCGTAATTTCCTGCCTCATTGTTTACGCTGAAAGAACGGTAAGGGTACGCATGCAGCCACTGCATGGCTAACGAGATCAGTCGATCCCTGAAAGATATATAGGATATGAGAAATACTAGCTCTCTAGCATATTGCCAGTAGTCCTAATCTGTTTTTCATATGTAACTTGTCCCGGGGGGCACCCCGGGCATGCAGTACCAAAATTCCCTAGGAGGGTACCATCCAAACCTCCCCTGGAATTTATTAATCCTGGCGAGCTGTCGGAAGCAATGTACAACGCATCATTGGAGACGTACATCCCTGTACGTCTATGCCAGAGTAAGAAATATTTGGCTTTGACACTGTAATTAATTACTCTAACAACTTGCAAATCCAGTTGCAACATTCTACAACTGGAGTACCTCTTTTAGATAGACTGCATATAATAGCCGCCGGTTTCTTTTTCCACGCCGGTATTTGGCAAATTCAGCCCATATTTATACGCGCTTTACAAAAATGAAAATTGCCTAAAATTGTTACATTAACCCACCTATTTTAAAGTTAGTATGTTTTGATATAATATCATTACTAGTTTTTTGTAAATAAAGACGAGAAAATTGAATTTGCCATGGCAAAATTATTATTTGCCATGGCCAGAAAATTCTTCATTTTGCCATGGCAATTTTTTTTCATTTTTCTTAAAAAATGATTTTAACTATTTCCAAAAGTATGTATAGGTAGAAATATGATGTTCCATACTAATTTCTTAGTTTTTTTAATTTTGCCATGGCATTTTTACCATGGCAAGATTCTGCCATGGCAAGGTTCGGCCATAGCAATTTTGCCATGGCAAGATTCGGCCATGGCAAGATTCCTATAGCAATTTTGCAATGGCAAGATTTTGCCATGGCAATTTCTTTTTCGAATATTTTAAAGGAAGGTTTTTAATTTTAGTGATTATGAAATACAATACTAGCAGGAACAGAAATGATTTAAAGTTTCTGATGATGGCACATTTAAATTGACAAGCGCAAAATCTTGCTACATAGATTGTCTCACCATTGTTGGGATATGTATAGATTTTCAGCGGCAAGGAGTAGTTCTGTATTTCCTTTTTTAATAAATGAACTGAGTAAACATTTATACGCAATGTTTTGGGCTGGGACGATTTCGAAATTTTGAAACTGGTTAATTGTTTGTACGAAACCGAATCGAACCGGTTAATCGGTCGCCATAATGAAAATGTTGTTTTTTTTCCCTTTCTGACGACCGTATCAAGGTTCTTCTGGCAGCTGACTTCATTCAGAACTAACTGATTTTATTGTTTGCTAGCAGTGTGATAACTGATAGGTCATATTACGGTGTATCTTATTTTAAATATATCACGACACAATTGATACTGAAACGCGATAGGGTAAAAGTAAGCACGTTGCTGTTAAGAAAAGGCACTAGAAAGGAAAAAAAGATTAGTGCTATTTATATTTGGACTACATGTGACTAGACTAGCGGAGGCTTACATTCTATTTGGTAGTGATCAGCCTAAAAAACGACAAATAAAGGATAAAGGTTGGTAACTTCACAGATTTTTTTTTCGAGATCTCGTTTCGTTGGGTATAATAATAATGCCCTGCCTTCTATGATATTGTTGTGGGTTAACACCATCGACATGATAACATGACAGGACATTCTGTGTGTTTGTCGTTCTGTATATGCCGTGTTGTTGTGTCACGTCAACTCAACATAGCAGAAGACAGTCACAAAATGAACAACATATTGTAATTATCGGAAACTGTACATGAACAGAGGATATTTGTTTGCTTCCATGTAAGATCGAAATACCTTTCACCTAGTAATCACTAAATGCTATAGTCGTGTTTGAAAGTGCGAAGTGTACTTCCGGTTGAAGTAAGGTTGCTGTTTTTCTGTAAGAATATCAAATATATTTCACTCTAATATTTCAACACTTCACTTAATTTAGAATATCAAAAATTGTTTAAATCTCATAGAGGCAATGTCAGTCCGTCAGTCCGTAAATTTTAGCTCCCATGCTGTATCTTCAATCCCACGACATGACAATAGAATACATACAAGCTTTGATTTTTTAGTCTAAAGTTATTGCCAAATATTACGTTTAATGTAGACACCAACTTTTGAAAACTAAAACATGGATTTATAATCCATTATGTAATAGGCTTGGATCTTCAATAGTAAAATAATATGGTGTAGCTATATTACGTGTATACATTTTTTTTAACATGTACAATTATCTATATACTAATTGCGTGTACATATTGCAAGAAGAGGACCATGATCACCTTACCTTTATAGTTTCAATGAACCTGCTTTGATAGAGGGTCACGCAAGAAAAATATCTTATTATTTTGAAATAGGGACAGTTTTTTTACAGGAAAATTTTAAAATTTCCATTAATATGATACGGGATGGTAATGTCGTGAATTTGAGGCGTTGGATAGGGGTTGGGTAGAGGTGCGGAAGGGTATGATTTATAATAATAATAATAAGAATAATAATAATACATAAATCTAAAATATAGCAAACAAGTAATTTTAAGGGAGGATGTGATTGGTGTGTGGTTTGAGTGTGGAGGACTGAGTGGATCATTTTTGACAGGGAGGATGATAATGTGATACTAGAAGACAAAGTCAAGAAGAAACCAAATATAAACAAAATATCAAGGTGCCCGCATGGTATTTGAAAAAGTGCAATGAAGACCACTTAGGATCTTCAGCTGGATAGTATGACCTTTACTAAAATTCCAACACAGAAATAGGACCCATGTTCACTTGACAGGAAATCATTTTTCGATTTCCACAGCTTCACTGGTACACAGGAATTCTTCATGAACAGATTTAAGTCTCAACTGTGCACAGGCACAGACGTTTACAAAATCGGTGCAGTTTGCATTTCTTACATGTGCATCAGTTTGCCATTGGTTGTCTTTCAACATAATAGAGTGCGATCCCTCGGTGGCAAGCCTTTCTATATCGCATATATCATACATTTTTCAGTCGACACACAATGCCAAGTGATCAAGACGAGATGTCGTGTGCTCGAATTAACTTGTCGAGTGCTGGAGATAAAATGTCGTGCTCTCATGATGGGATGTCGTGCGATTGAAATAACATGTCTTGTGCTCAAAATATAATGTCATACTACCGAGATAGATGTTGCACACTCGATATATGATGTTGTCCCCTCGAGATAAGACATAGGATGCCATACGATCGAAGTAAAATGTCTTGCGCTCGAGGTAAAATGTCATGCTCTCGAGATAAGAGGTCTTGCCATAGAGTTAAGATATCGTGTGCTGGAAATGTAGAACGCACGGGATAATTTTTCTTTTAAACGGGAGAGTTATGATGGTCTAGATCGATTACTGAAGTTTCAAAACTGGAAGTCTTGCATCAACCCAAAATATTTTACAACATGAGAATTTGACGCGACAATGCGACATATGATGGTTAATGTTACATGGCCTAGAAAAAGGACTCCATACGATTCGGTGATTTACACCAAAATGATTTTAGTAATCTGGTGAATACCGCCTTTAAATATCAATCAGTAACGTATGTATGGTACGACATCACTGAAAAGCAAATATACAGTTCAGAACAGTATTTTAACTTATATGCCATTTCCATATTCCACTCAATGCATACTCATGCACGTACGCACGCATTCTTTTTTATCTCAAAGTAATTGAACATTCTTGCATAAAAACCACTTTGTTTCACCGGTATCCGCCCATGTATTATCGGGAGAAAAATCGTGGGCAAACAAGGCAATTCACGTGCAGTTAATACCCGATTTTTATTTTTGAAATGCTTTCCGAGGGAAGTATATGTATTTCTGCGCAGATTGATATCTGGTATCTGCGTCTTGTTTCTTACAAAAAAATCTCTACTTGAAGCACAAAAGATGCAATCTAAACCATAGAATGTTTTACTGTATCAGTAACTAACGCCAAATGCACTGCCCCCACAATGTTCGTACTCGTTTCTTACCTTGTTTACTCCCCTTTTAGAACTCGGCGTCAATTCAGATTTTGTAGACAATCGTGAATGTTAAAGAATCTCGTGTTTACCTGTGCGATCCTTTTTTTTAGGAATATTATTTATGATTTTGGTAAGTATTAGTCGGTATGTTTTTATCTAATTTCTCCAAGAATTTATATAAACAGCTTGGAAGCTTGACACTACGTTCGTACTCATCCGTACTCTACCTGTGTCCATACTCAATATAACTCGAATGTAAATTTATTATTCTTGAAATTGTGATCGAGTCTACCAAATTGAACAATTATTGGTAATTTTATGTTTGTAATAACGAGAGATAAAAACAGTCGCTTAAAAACCTTCAGGATGTGCTTTTGATAGTGTTGTTTATTTCTGGGCCCTGGATACGGATATTTAAAACATGTTTACCGTTTCCAAGAACAACAGGAATGATAAATAAACAATGTACCGGAATCGTCAAGTCATCACATATAAAAACAATACATAAGGTCATCGTGTAATGTTTTTATGCAAGAATAGCGACAATACACGTTTGTTTTGTGTATTAACGTCTACAGAAGCCCGCTGGATTGTTTGGGACCGAGACCGAAAAACGTGTATTATCCCTACATTATATTTTTAGCGGTGGGTGCGATATTTAACGTCAACCTTGCGACATTTAACGGTAGTTGGGACATTAAGGTAACTTGACATATGAACAACCAAGATGGCGTTGTGAAATTGAGGTTGGTCACATTATTTACTCGTATAGGCGATATGCTGCTACAGAGGTCTAAAGATGCATTTTAATCATTTAATACACACATAAACAATTGTAAAAATGCATTTAATTTATAAAATTATAAAATCAAATGTTCTGAAACTCACCATGAAAACTAGTCAATTTTTGTGCGCATTTTGCGGAAAAGTTATGAATCCAGACTGAAAATAATTTATATTCTCATATCTTTGAATAAGTCCTTCAGGTGCTCCACCTATGCACAAAAGTACTTATCCACTGAGTTTTATGCTATTTGCTCTGGAATTTCATCAGTAAATTATAAATTTCAATACTTTGTTGCAAATAAATTCAGTAACAAGGGGCTATGCAATTCCAAAAATATGTTTATCGTAAAACTCACCCAGTCCTATGAATGGAAAATGAACCCAAACATAGCTGATTTTGGGTATATTACATTATGTTTTATGACCCTTGCATGTTCAAATGCAGAAATCCTCATCTAAACTGGCTCTATATTTTTTGGGAGGCAACAGAAAATGTACTTTATCAATAACATTAAACATACATTAATTTAGTATGGCCTAAGATCCACGCTTTCCATGAGATTTCCATGTAAGTCAGTAAAGTTTTGACATCAAGGGTTATTCAAACAGTAGCAAACACATTTGAACTAGGACACAGATTGAAAAGATTGTAAACGTTTTATAAAATTAAAATACAAACAATGTAGAATTACTAAGAAATGAACACATCACTCAAAACTCTTAATATGTGAGGATGTAAAGTCTCAGTAATAAGGACAAAGTAAACTTACATGTACTTTGAATTTTTTTAATGACCCTCATACTGCAAGCAGGTTTCAACTTTTTAAGGTGTAAAATATAGAAATTTATAATTTACTGATGAAATTCCAGAGCAAATAGCATAAAACTCAGCGGATAAGTTCTTTTGTTCATAGGTGGAGCACATGAAAGACATATTCAAGGATATGAGGATATAAATTATTTTCAGTTTGGATACATAACTTTACCGCAAAATGTGCACAAAAACTGACTAGTTTTCATGGTGAGTTTCAGAATATTTGATTATATATTTTTATAAATTAAATGCATTTTTGCAATTGTTTATGTCTGTTTTAAATGATTAAAATGCATCTTTAGACCTCTGTAGCAGCATATCGTCTATAGGAGTAAATAATGTGACCAACCCTAATTTCGTGACGCCATCTTGGTTGTCCATGTCAAGTTACCTTAAGCGGTGTTGCGAGATGTAACGGTGCCACACTTACATTGATATATCTATGTTGCTTACTTTAATTTAAGTATAAACTTTAATGCTAAAATGTTTTACCATTTATATCTATAAAAGAATGTATTGTTGTTGTTGTTTTTTTTTTTGTTTTGTTTTTTTTTTTGTTTTTTTTTCTTCTTCTTTTTTTTTTTTTTTGGCTTTTTCTGCACAAATATCTGACACTTACTTGGTGTCACAAGCCTAAGTTAAACAGATTTAAGCATACAAGCTCATCGTCATTACATCAATATGACAGTCACGATACGATAGATCATGTATAAATCAAATTACATAACTGCTATTTTGTTCTCTGCGGGTTAGTAACCAAAATGAATACCTATATACCATGCCTGCGCAAGTGCATGGGTATCATACCATACCTGCACACATGCCCGGGTAACATACCTGACATGAGCACGTAAAAAGGATGTTAGATGAGTTAGAACTGTATTTTTTATTTAATGTCATGTTGTTGTCCGTAAGTATTGACCTGACACTCATGAATATTCCGTATATTTACCGTAAATTAACTCTCGGTGTCTGAAGCTAAACAGCGATAAAGATTGCGTTTATATTTCTTTAAATACTTTCACAATGTCACATGTGCAAATAGCTGTGCGGACAAAACGTTTAGCTGCTAATCGATATTTTTGGTTCAACCCCTGCGTACGGAACACCCCCCCCCCCCCCCCCCCCCACCCCACACACAAATATATCGGTAGAAATATTGCCATAATTATCTGATCAAACCTTACGGACTATAAACGTTATGGAAAATGTTGAATCAAACATCTTTAAAATTATCTTAGATAAATAAACAAAGTACTTGTCACCAGCGTTTCCAGAAAATGAATACTGGATATGCAACAGAAAACAGTCATAATTCGTGAAATATGTTACGTAGATATTGTAAGAATATAGTAACATCGATAACAACATTACATTGATTTAAAAATATGGTCTGAGGTGGTTCAGAACTCGTGGAAACTAGCGTGGCAGTCAGACAGCTACCACTACGCCACCGTGCCATTGGTTATTTATATTGGTTATTTTAGAATACAAATAGTTCGTAAAATAATGGAAGCCCCCCCCCCCCCCCCCCCCCGACTCCCCTGCACGCAAATACTGGCAAAGATTAAAGATTCATGAGTGCCAGGTCAATACTAATGGACAATAGACAATACCTACGTCAAGTAGCATTTACAAATGTATACTAAAGTCTTATCTTTTTAAATATTGTATATTTTGTCTTTTGAATTACGATCGTCATGTTTTCATCTACAATACGCTTGAGATACATTCACGGCTCAGTACTAAACAGGGAGGAGTAGAAGAAAAAGATAATCATTTTCATTATTATTGTTAGATGATGATGATGATGATGATGATGATGACGATTATGATGATGATGATGATGGTGATGATGACGACGACGACGACGGCGACGAAACCGTAAATGCAGAGCCCGAAATTAAGTTTATCATGAAAAATGTTTTATAAACATGCAACCAAAGTGTGAAGTTGATCAAACAAAAACAACGATGAAACAAATGTTCGGACTTTTCATTTTGTTAAACAGATAAACGGACGATATCATTTTCGGATACATAATTGTTAAATATCACTTCATGTGAATGTGAACTTCAGAATGTGAAATATTGAAGTTGCAGAGACCATACTGGTGCGTTGTTTGTTTTTCTATAAAATCAAACAAAGAAAAACTCCCAACAAATAATCGGCTAACAAAAATGCATTTACAATGGCGAATAGGCAGAACTTTCATAAACTAAGTTAAAGTAATTCCCACAATCATTTTTTTCTGATTTGGGAAAGGAAAGACCTATAAATAAATTAATTAATAAGAACTAACAAATTAAAATGGCGTTGTGTATGTCAGTTACTTACCTCTAAGATCGGTGTTCATGGATTGAAAATGCCCGTGGTCGTGCGGTAACACCTCGAGCGCTACCGGTGTCGCGATTCGCACGAGCGCGCGTATTTTCAATTCATGAATATTTCCTACTCGGCTAGTATAGTGGACGCAAATTGAATCCGATGGTTGACCTTTGTATTACAGGTATAATACATAATGAGGCACAACCTATTAGTGAAAAGGAATGTACGTAAAACACTTATTCTCTTTGCATTTGAAAACACGAGCTGCACGAGAAAATGGAAATATAAACTTGAGTAAATATGTATTAGTGTCTTTGAAATTTTTTTTTGATAAAACCTGATCAAATGTAAGTATAAATACTGTATACAAACTAATTCAATATAATGCATACGGCTACACTAAGCACCCCCTTATTTCTACATTAGACCACGATAATCCGTAAATAGCCAATCGCAAAGCAGACTTGTACCCGTCTATATTTCATATACAACAGTAGCGTTGTATATATATCGGGGGAAACTTGGGCAAAAAACGCGTGAATTTCGTGTCAATTTACCATCTAACAATAGAGGCTAACGCCTGAGTTAAATGACCTTGCAATATTCTCACCAGTTATCAATGGGATAAAAAATAAGACTGACATGGAGGTAAATTCAGTTGACAACGTCTGAATATTAATATTGTAAAAATGACCCCATGTTATTACATATCAATAAAATTGAATTACAATAAACTACATATTTGTAGTGTAGAACCATCTGGGTAAAAACGTAATTTACACATTCACTGAAACGTTTCCAACAGTTGTAACTTTTTATGTTCACTTGTTATAAAAAAGACATGTCAGCAAGATCTTCACATTTGCAATCAACTGGATCCAGTTGTTCGAAACTTTAACAGGCGATTGAGCAACGGTCGATTAACTTTATCAGTAGATTTCGACAGTTTAGAAAACTTAGAAAATCAAATGTACTTGTTAAGGATTATAAACACTAAACCATCTTTAGAGTAAAATTAAAACATCATACTAGTGTTTCCAACCCACCAAGACTAGTATCTTGAATAGAAATTTAACAGGCGGTTAGTTTAACAGCTTAATGAAGTGGTCGTGGGTTCGAGCATCATTGGGGTCACGACAATGACTTCTCATATGACCCCAGTACTAGTGTTCATAGGAAACGGACTCGAGAGTGGTTACAATAAGCTTAAACAGTTAAAGCTTTCATCACAATCGAGCTAAAACAAATTAGTATAAAATAAAACTAAACTAAATTACAGCACGTTAAAGTTTCGAACAACTTGGCCCAGTTAGAAAGTAAAACAACTACATCATTCTTACAAGAAGGACACGATATAGTAAAAGGTATTCGTAGTCCTACGAGTATCTACGCACTAACTATATCCTGATAAACAAAGTAAACAAATAAAAAAATAACTAACTAACTAACTAACTAAATAAATAAATAAATAACCTGGCTGTCTACTTGAATCAACGAATCAACGTATCTGTCACCGTGTTTCGCCAAAATGCAAACTCCTCACAAAAACTAATTGTTCAGCATGCAGTCCAATTTTGAGTATTTTTGAGAAATCCATATTTAACTGTTTAGCATTAATTTTGTGATTGCAAATAAATGACTCAAAGTGTAATGAACGTTAAATCTTAGTAAATCCGGTATTTGAGTAAAACTGAATTTATACAAATAACCTGCATTCTTTCATGTGCCCCACTGACAATTAAGCGCTAACGGTACAAAGATGATATTACTCTTATAAAAACACGTTAATCCTAATTTCTATAGAACGCGTGGGAGAGTTTTCAATAATTGCAGTTTTTATGTCACGTGGTCTAAGTCGGATAGACAACTCGTGCCGTTGTCTACGGGATATATACAACTCGCTTTGCTCGTTGTATATATCCCGTAGACAACGGCACTCGTTGTCTATCCTATACATGACATAATCGATATGAATAATCAGCCCAAGGCCAACCATCGTGGTCAAGTTGCGACTACTATAACCTACACATAATGTGGACTTATATTTATATTTTACACAACTGTTCTATTGTTCTCTGCGGGTTAATAACCAAAATGAATACCTACATACCATACCTGCGCACGTGCACAGGTATCATGCCATACCTGCGCTCGTGCACAGGTATCATACGATACCTGAGCACCTGAAAAGAATGTTAGATGAGTTCAAACTGTAACGTTTATTTAATACCATGTTATTGTCCGTAAGTATTGACCTGACACTGAAGAATATTCCGAATATTTTCCGTAAATTAATTCTCGGTGTCTGAAGTTAAATAGCGATATAAATACTGTGTATATAAACTGTATTTTTGGTTCAACTCCTGCGTGTGGACCATTTCCCCCCAAATTTTATCGGTAGAGATATTGCCATACTTATCTGATCAAACCTTATGGTCTATAAACGTTATGGAAAATGTTGAATAAAATATATTGAAAAGTATCTTACAAAAAATGTAGTTAGATAAAAAGACATTTTTTAGTATTTCTCACCAGCGTTTCCTGAAAATGAATACTAGATTTACAAGAGAAAACAATCAGACTTCGTAAAATATGTTACGCAGACATTGTAAGTGTAAAACTAACATCGATAACAACAGTACATTTAATTAAAAAAAAAATGGTCTGAGGTGATTTTGAACTCGTGGTATCGTGCGTGGTAGTCAGACAGCTACCACTATGCCACCGTGCCATTGGTTATTTATATTGGTTATTTTATGATGCAAATATTTCTTAAAATAATGGAAAATCCAAAAATAGTGGCGAAGACTAATGAGTGTCAGGTCAATACTTACGGACAATAGACAATACCTGCGTCAAGTAGCATTTACAAATGTATACTTATTTTTTAAATATTGTGTATTTTGACCTTTGAATTACGATCGTCATGTTCACAGCTCAGTACTTAACAGGGAGGAAGAGAAGAAGAAGATAGTCATTTTAATTATTATTGGTAGATGATGATGATGATGATGGTGATGATGACGACGACCACGACCACGACGAAACCATAAATGCAGAGCCTGAAACTACGTTTATCATGAAAAATGTTTTATAAACATGCAACCAAAGTGTGAAGTTGTGCATTAAAAAAAAAAAAAACACAAGAAAACAACAACAACAAAAAAAAAAAGAATTAAACAAATTGCGGATTTTTCATTCAGTTAAGAAGATAAACAGACGATACCATTTTCGGATACATAATTGTTAAATATCACTTCATGAGAATGTGAACTTCAAAATGTGAAATATTGATGTTACAGAGACCATACTGGTGCGTTCTTTGTTTTTCTGTAAAATGAAACAAGGAAAAACTCCCAACAAATAATCGGCTAACAAAAATGCATTTAAATTGGCGAATTAGCAGAACTTTCATAAACTTTTTAATATCATTTTACGTATTTCAATTTAAAGTTTTTTAAGTTAAAGTAATGCCCACAATCATTTTTTTTTCTGACTGGGAGAAGGAAAGACTTATAGTTATAAATAAATAAATTAACAAAAACTAACAAATTAAAATGACGTTATGTAAGTCAGTTACTTACCTCTTAGATCGGTGTTCATGAATTGAAAATACCCGCGCTCTCGGTGTCACGATTCGCACGAGCGCGGGTATTTTCAATTCATGAACACCTCCTACTCTGTTAGTAACCTACACTTAAAGACCACAAACTAGTGACTTGCTGTTTTCTCCACATGAGCTTCGTGGAGATCATTCTAATATACTTGTATAATACAACAACACTGAAAGCTTTACATTAAGATGATCAATTAATATTGACAATTTATGCCCTCCCCTAAATTATTAAACAAAGTGCGGGAAACCAGAAAAAGCATCACGACGTTTCAAAGACAAATAACAATGTTTAGTTCCAGTTTTGTTTTATCGGATTGCAGCGTAAAGTTATCTTTTTGTCGTAAAATAACTTTTTCTTTTGAGAACTTTACTATGATGCGAACAAAGAGGAACGATAAAATATATATTACACCTACTGCATAAGTCTGCTTCATATGAAGTTCTTTTTTATAAAAGCACAAGAGTCCTCTTATACCCAGGAGTGTAAAATGGAGATTCCCAACACCGGTAAAATCACCGTAAAACCCGTTCTGGTATGCAAGAAATTTATCACAGCGATTTACAGTAGCTAACGCTGTAGCGACATTTTAAAAATGCCACAACGTTTTCAAAAGACAAACTACTTGTCACCAGCTTTTCAAGAAAACAAATGCAACAGGAGAAATCATAAAAAAATGAAATATGTTACATAACATAATGTAAGAATAAAAACAATATTGATAACATTACAATACAGCTTTTAAAAAGTATTTGAGGCGATTTTGAAGCCGAGATAAGTCAGACAGTTTACGACTGCATCGTTTAACTAACTATACTAGTATTTTAGTAATATAACCACTTTTAGATAAAATAGTGCGTAAACTAACGAAACGCCCGAAAATATTGGCTAAGATCAATGAATGCGAGGTAAATACTTGGACAATAGCTATATGTGTGATTGACCCGATATATTATGCCACTCCCCTGCTTATAAAATTGTCTATTTCAGCCAATCAGGTTCAAAAGACAAAAAGTAAGTAACACCTCTAGGTATGTCATAATAGGTGTAATTAACCCGATATAGTTCGGCAGAAATCAACGGAAATAAGTCTGTGTATTGTCAATTGTCGTAATCAGCAAGTTAATTTTCTAAAAATGTAGTTGTGCAATCTATTTAATATGTATTCAAAGAATTATTGAAATATTTGATTGAAATGTGCTCGGCAGTTTTACAGATATGCTGGGTTTAAAATCAATGAAAAAAATTGGTATCCTGTGGTGAATTAAATTCGGAACTTACACCATCCCCAATTATATGTTAGGTGTTTCTTCCCTGTGGATCGCATTTCCACAGTGTGAACATCTGGGCGATGCATTATTAGCCTCTTGTGAGACTTCCAGATGTTTATCATCTAGATACTGAAAAAACTGTTCTAGATCATCGTTTGAGAGAATAGGTTTATCAAGCCGGTAACCACTCCTATCTTGACATTGCTCCTCTTTGCCCTCAGTCCTTGGGGCAGATCTTTGACCAAACTCATCAGGGACTGACCACCGATCACTAGTTTATTAGACTGGACCTCAGCCCCAGTAATAATGGACTGACCCTCAACATAAATAAAGGGTTCAACCTCAGTTTTAATGTACTGACCCTCAACAGTATACGAGGGCTCAACCTCACTTTTAATGTTCTGGCCCTCGCTGTTATACAAGAGCTCGCCCTCACAGTTAATGAATTGAACCTCTTGACAACAATAGGGCTGACCCTCTGCCTCAATACAACAAGACTGACCCTCGACCTCTGTATTTGGGGACTGACCCTTAGCCTGGTTATGTATGGTCTGACCCTTTACCTCGGTACAAGGGGTTTGACCTTGAACTTCAGCATTAGGAAACGGGTCAAGGGACTCTGTGTTACTAGTCTGACACCTTAACTCAGTATAGGGGGACTGTTGAGCATTAATTCCCTCGACTTCGGTACGAGCGGAGTTGCTCTCAGTATAAATTATAAAGCACATTCAGTATAAGTTATAAAGCACTTTCTACAAAGGCAACCAATAAGGAATCTTCAGATTTATCTTGGGACTGATTTTTAATAGGCCTAGGTACAGCCTACTGACCAGGTTCGATAAATACCTTCTGTAAATTATCATAATCTTTCTTATACAATCCTTTGCTCCGTCTTACAGGGCTTAATGTTTTGGCCAACTTGCTTAATGGACTGATTATCGCCGTTTTTATAGGTGTTGAGGTCATAGGGCATGACTGAGTATCGGTAACTGTTCCTTGCTGGGAATAGCATTTCTCAAGTGAAGCCTGATGTTGGGATGGCTGGTGACCTTGGTTGTTGGGGACCATACAAACTATGAGATGGATTGGGGTATCCAAAATCAGCTACTGCTCCCCGATCCAAAATTAGTTCCCAGACCCAGTCACTGTCCTGCAAAAGCTGCGACGAAGTAGACCAAGATGTATCACAGGCCTGGGGTATATGTGAATTGGAGTTACTTTGAAAATGGGGGTTTTCCCCACTCTGCTCTGAAACATCCCACATGCTGGTATTCGGATCTAAGACTGCGTAGCTTTGTGTATGGGCATTGTCCCCGTTTCCGGGTGACATGTTCCACATGCTACTGTTTCCATCTGGGCCTATATGACTTCGTGTATTGGAGCTGCCCTCGAACCTCGGTGGAGTCCTTGTGTTAGTGACCCCATAAGAATCAAAGTGACGCTGTGTATGGGGGTTATCCCCACACCAAAGTGGCATATACCACCTGGTGGGATCCCAAACAGGACCTAACTGACATGGTGTATGAGGGCTTGGGTGGTAATGGTTATCTACGTGGGCGGTTACCCCTGGCATCACTGGGGGTTGTTCCAAACTGGATTGGGTTACTTGGGGTGGACCCTCACTAGCCTGATGCCAAGGTGAAGGGTACCAGTGTGCGGGGGTAGTGTGGGGAGGGTCCCCCGCATACTGTGCTGTGGGTTGGGGGTGCCAAGGAGGAGCAGTACCAGATGGTAAGCATCCATGCACGGCTGTCACTGGAGATAAACACCATGCATTTCGAGTAGTCCCAGGTGGACCCCCAACTGATGGCATTGAACCTAGAAGTGGCCAGGGGTCTGGGAAGCAGGCCAGAAATACTAAATCCAAAATATATTAAAAACCTATTTAGACCTCCCCTATGGAATTCCCCACACCGGGATGGCCTCCCGGTACGCTATAAGTTTATAGCTGCTTAGTGCCCTGGGCCCGTAACGTCCGGGGGTAATAACCTATGAGTGGTCAAAAACTCACAAACACTTTCGGATAATTAGCGGCGATGTTTTTCGAGCCGCTAACCCCCTACTCCCTCCCAAAAACCTTTAGAGATTTGACGTACGTGGGCCCGAAAACCACTCTGACACCAATGTAGTGTTTTTCACTACACAAGAGCCGAGATACATAAAATAATAGGATGCCTGGCTGTTCAGCTTAACAGGCGACAACACAAACACATAAACCACTACTTACAGCCGATGTAGTTCGAGGCTGGAGCAGATCGATGCAGGAGATGACAATTACACAGGTAAACAGTATGGATGCTGGGACTCGACTCACGCTGGTTGGCTGGAATTCCCGCGTGCTGCTACAGTGACGTCACTTCTGCAGGTCGGCGACACCCTCCATCGCTGATCACAGGCCACTATTCACTACACCCGTAAACTAGAAATTTACCGCTGAAACAAGGTAAAACTACATAATCTCAGATTAAAAAAATATATAGATATTTTTACAAATTTGAAAAGATAAATCTTTCCTTTATTTAATGAAACTAAACAAATGTAATTTGATTAATGAATAATGAAACTACAGCCGATTGATGCAGGTAAGGTTTATAATGTTGATAGATCGCGCAGCGCTCAAGCGGCCGATACGTTGTTATTCCTAATTCTGGATACACATTCAGGGACTACAAAAAGTATGAGGGCCAGATCTCAAGAGTAAATTTGTTGACAATTCAGCAATCGAAGTTATATTTTCCACAGGCACAGGTAAGGCTGTACTAATAATTTTTGATTACTGGCATTAGGCCTACAATTTACATGTTTTTTTCAGTGTTTATGATATGACAATTTCCATGTATCTACTTTAGTTTGTATTCAGTCTCTAATGATTTGTTCGTAGGAAATACCTGAATTACCCCAACAACAATATTTCAAGCTTTGATTACATGTAGTCAAAATAATTTGACGACCAGATTGGTTTATAAAATTGTGACGGGGCAATTAAACTGACCTCATTTTTATATTTTGATAGTCACGTCCATTAGAGATCCATAACAGCATATAAAATCACTGAAGCTGAATTATTTTAGCTATGTAACTGTCAATACTCTGAAGGACTAGACAAGCTTACTGTCGCTCAGTGGCTGCTTTTTAATTTCTGACTTTTGCAGCCACCGCTGCAGTTTGATCGTAACAATATAATATAACTGGATACGTCAGATTAGTTCGACTATCTGAAGGACCAAAATAATGGGGGATAAATCACAGTACACAGTCGTGTAATGTTATTGGTTTTATTGCTTGCGCGTTATGCTGTGCAGATGCTAGTTCAATAACATTAAACTTTCACAGGGCGCCTTTTAACTGTTTAATATTTGGACGTCCAACATGTGTCAAGTTTAATCGAATGACAACCGTTTGCATAGCACAGATTTCGACCATATCTTATTGAAGTGTAATGTAGGAAAACTCTCAAACACGTGATATATTGGTTGACCGTAACTAATAATTTATTGAAATAACTTTTAATTAAATTAAAACCAATATATGCTGGTTACACCCATCGATTATAAACATATGCATACTACATAGACAATACGTTAGTAACCGGCCGCATTTTTTTTTCAAAGCCGACCGTGAGACTATTTTTTCGTCTAAAATCATTCTTTATAATAAAGAAGATTTGTCAGTTTCGTGTTGTGTTGCGAAAGTGCATGAATTTAAATTTCACTTTGAGAGTGCGGACAGATCTTCAATGTTTTTAGTAACACAGTATGTTCAATTGGTGTGTAAAATAGGTTTCTTTGTCCGTTGTTGGTATTTAGTTATCGCTTTTCAGTCACTTCCACCGTGAACTTGTAAAACCTTCCGCAAGATATTTTGCGGCACGCTCTAAAGGGAAATTTATAATTTCGATAAAACGTCGGACTATATGAAATGTCAAAATCGTAAAAAATATTGAAGTCCGACGTTTATTTATAGAACTATGTAGATGCCTGATGTTGTTAACATTAATCATGTACAGTACATACCTACATTGGTTTAAATAACCAAAAAATTAATAATTTTGGAAATTATTTGATAACCTTTACATAAAACAATGTGAATTAGAAGGAATTTAATCTACTTTTGATACAAGTAAGTTTTGTTTGAATCTTTGGCCAACTTGTAATATATATTTGCATTTAAACATATAGCTTGTAACATGTCGGCTGCGATTAAAATTTCGTCGGAATTTTCTCCACTACTCTGGTCTTATAGTGTTTGACACAAGTGGAGGTATTGTCCATATTAAGAAAAATATCTCGATACTTCCTACGATTGCGTCAGATTACTTTGACGTCTATAATTTCAAGATGAAAAATATGTTCCTGGGCTCTTATATTTTCCAGATCAGTCCTGTTTTTGTGCAGCCCCCCGCCCCCATGAGTTGTGGGGCATATAGATTTGGTCTTGTCCGTGCGCCCGAAGTTTGTGATGCGCCTAGCTCAAAAAGAATTTGATATAAATTGTTGAAACCTTGCATGAGTCTTTATGGTGATATGAACTTGCGCATCTCCTATTTTTCGTCTGGCTCCGCACCTTATTTTTAGAGTTATGGCCTCTGTAATAGTCAAAAATGATCATTTTCACCTTGTGACGCGCCTAGCTCAAAAAGCATTTGATATAGATTCATGAACATGAAACCTTGCATGTGTCTTAATCATGATATGAACTTGCGTACCTTCTATTTTTCATTTGGGTCTGCCCCTATATTTAGAGTTATGCCCCTGAAATAGTCAAAAATGCACATTTTCACCTTGTGACGTGCCTAGCTCAAAAAGTATTTGATGTAGATTCATGAAACCTTGCATGAGTCTTAATCATGATATGAACTTGCGCACCTCCTATTTTTCATTTGGGTCTGCCCCCTATTTTCAGAGTTATGGCCCCTGAAATAGTCAAAAATGCACATTTTCACCTTGTGACGCACCTAGCTCAAAAAGTATGATATATAAATGGTTGAAAACTTGCATAAGTCTTTATCATGATATAAACTTGCACAACTCTTTTTTTTTGGCTGGCTCCACCAGCTATTTTTAAAGTTATGGCCCCTGAAATAGTAAAAAAATGCACATTTTCACCTAATTATGTGCCTAGCTCAAAAAGTATTTGATGTAAATTCATGAAACCTTGCTTGAGTCTTTATCATGATGTGACCTTGCACATTTGGCATTCTTCTTGAGAATCTTAGCCCTTATTACAGAGTTATGGCCCTTGATATAGACAAAATAGTGGATTTTTTGTTTGTGATGCTCATATCTAAAAAAGTATATGGCCTATAATAATGAATCCTTTTCAAAAAATGTTTGTTGAGGCTTTACCCCATTAAGACTGCAAACATTTGAATTATTGCCCCTTATTTGTGACAAATGTACCTGTGGGGGCACACCCTGTGTCCTACAGACACATTCTAGTTGAACATATAGTTTTGTAGGGTGCTAAAGTCATGTCCTAGATTTTGAGATATACAGTATACATACACATTTTCATTTTTTTGTGTGTGCAAAATTGACCATACGTTTTTTATTTATTTTAATTTTTTTTGTTGGTTATTTACATATTTTGTAGAAAATGAATATCAGATATATGTTTTTATAAATATTCAACTAAAACTTGAATCCACCAATTTTACTCAATTTCCATTTTCTTCCAAAACAAAAATAAACAAGGAACTTTGAATGAATATACTGCTCCGTACCATTTAATTTGTTGTAAAATGAACTTTAAAAAAAAGATTAACAAGCATTTCAACCCTCGAATGAATCATGTATTAAATTTAGCTGGAAAAACAAACAAATAAATTGACAAAAATATCCATAAAAGCTGTATGTTGTTTTAAATATAACAATAGATAATCAGAGATACAATATACATGAAACAATTTGTTATATAACCAATTAACCATCACTACATGTGCAGAAGGAACTGTTCCTCAAATATTCCCAGCACCAGATATGCGGAAAACATAAATACCTACGTGTAACTAAGATTAAATGGTCTGACACAACATTATTTAATATCATTGTGTCTAATGTATTGTGTGCCAGTTGGATTTGCAATATTTATGTTGTGTCTTGACAATTATTTATGTTTCAAAAGAAAATAACTATCAATCTGTGAACAATTTAGATTCATGTTTTAGGTGAATATTGGTCAAATCATATTTGATTTGTTAGTTTGCAAGAAGATTAAAGAATGATGTAAATAACACGCAACATCTTGAAAGAGATGGTCCATGCCCTAGACAATCTTTTTAAGGAATTTCTTGGGTTACGGAATCCGTACCTCTAGAATCATATACTAGAGGTAAGGATACGTACCCCTAGACACTTCTTCATCTATTACAAAGGAAGATTTCCCTACTTTCTTTAGACTGATTATGCATCCATTCAAATAAGAAAAAAAAAGAAATTGAAATTTTAGCCCGATTGTCATCACAGGGTTATTTTCATGTTTGAAAACAGTGTATAATATTCAATTTCCTGTCTTAAAAATAAAATTGTATTTAAGATTCCCTGTAAGCAACACAATAAGCTAAGTGTACAAAGCAATGGGAGCATAAGAACCAGGTCCCTAGATCTAAGGTCAAGGTCACGCAGACGTCAAAGGTCAAATTCAAGAATGACTTTGTCCGGAGAATATCTTCTTCATGTATGGAGGGATTTTGATGTAACTTGGCATAATTGTTCACCATCATGAGACGGAGTGACATGCACAAGAACCAGATCCCTAGGGTTAATGTCAAGGTCGTGCTTGCGCTGTCCGGTGGGTGGCCGGGCGGACGGCATTTACAGACTTTGTCTTGATCATATCTTCTTCATGCGTGGAGGGATTTGAATTTAATTTGACACAATTGTTCACCATCATGTCATGCGCAAGAACCAGGTCCCTAGGTCAAGGTCACACTTAGAGGCCAAAGGTCAAATACAAGAATGACTTTGTCCGGAACATTTCTTCTTCATACAGGAGGGAATTTGATGTAACTTGGCTCATTTGTACACAATTATGAGACAGAGTTGAGGTCTTGGCACATGTTTGACTCGTATAATACTATTCAGATGTGGAAGACATTCGATTTTCTCAAAAGCAGGTCTAGTTAAAGTTATTGAAAGTTTACTACAATATTTTCATTATCATAATCATTTAAAAAATGAAGTACCAGTATTTCACTGTGTACACACAATCAAAGAATGCTATTAGTTACTCGCACATCTACTGGTATTAGCAATACTGTAAGTTATAGATTTCCTGTGTTACTGTGTTATATGACTTGATGTGCATGCACAGAAATATACATGTCTAATGACAGAAATCTGTGTCCCAGATATGATGATATTTTTAAAATAAAACGCATGATATACATCAATGACATTTTTAAAACATTTTTCTTTTCAGGCATTTCCCCGAACCGTAGGAGAATTTTGATGGAGATTCCGCATATGACATACTACAATATATTAAGGTAAATTTATATACAATTTATTATACTCATGTGAAACTTTAAAAATCTTCTTGTCCAAAACTACAGGTCATAGGGCTTTTATATATGATATGTAGCATCATCTAGTGGTCCTCTACCAAGATTGTTCAAATTATTCCCCTTGGGTCAAATACGGCCCGGCCCGGAGTGGCGGGGGTCAAATGGTTTACATAGACTTATATTGGGAACACTTTGAAAATTTTCTTGTCAAAAACCACAAAGCATAGAGCCTCAATATTTGGCATGTGACATCATCTAATGGTCCTCTATAAAAAGTGTTCACATTATGCCCCTGGGGTGAAAAGAGGCCCTGCCCCGGGGGTACCAAGTTTTACATAGACTTACATAGGAAACAACTTAAAAACTCTTCTTGTCTGAAACTCAAGACCTAGGCCTTTAATGTTTGGTATGTAGCATTGCCTTGTGGTTCCCTACCAAGATTGTTCAAAGTATGCCCCTGGGATGAAAATAGGCCCCACCCCTAGGTCCCAAGTTTTACATAGACCTAAATAGGAAAAACACTATTGTCTGAAACTACAAGGCCTAGGCTTTTGATTTATGGTATGTTGCATTGCCTAGTGGTCCTTTACCAAGACTGTTCAAATTATGCCTCTGGGGTAAAAAGAGGCCCTGCCCTGGGGTCACAAGTTTTACATAGACTTACATAGGAAAAATCTTTTAAAAATCTTCTTGACTGAAAGTTCAAGGCCTAAGCTTTTGATATTCAGTATGTAGCATCGTCTAGTGACTCTCTAACAAGATTGTTCAAATTATGCCCCTTGAGTGAAAAGAGGCCCCGCCCCAAGGGTCACATAGTTTTTATATGAGTTATAGAGGAAAAAATCTTTAAAAAATTATCTGATTATATTTCCTAGACTGTTTAATTATAATTACCTTATGACCCCAAGTAATTAGGGGTCAACTGACTGCAACCTTGACCTACTGACCTACTTTTTATGCCCCCACTTTGGGGGTGGCATATAGATTTGCCCTTGTCTTTCCGTCCTTCGTCCTTCCGTCCGTTCTTCCGAGAATGTTGTGTCGCGCCTAGCTCCAAAAGTATTTGACGTAGAGTCACAAAACTTTACAGGAATGTTGGTTAGCATGTGTAGTTGTGCACCTGGGGTTTCTCGTCCGGATTCATTCAGTCGTGTAGGAGTTATGGCCTCTGACTTTGTAAAAAATGGTCATTTTAATGTTTCGTCGCGCGTAACTCCAAAAATATTTGACGTAAAGTCACCCAAGTTTACAGGAATGTTGGTCAGCATGTGCAGTTGTGCACCTGGAGTTTCGCGTCCGGATTCATTCAGTCATGTAGGAGTTATGGCCCCTGACTTAGTTAAAAAATGGTCATTTTAATGTTGTGTCGCGCGTAGCTCCAAAAGTATTTGACCTAGAGTCACCAAAGTTTACAGGAATGTTGATCAGCATGTGCAGTTGTGCACCTGGGGTTTCGCTTCAGGATTCATTCAGTATTTTAGGAGTTATGGCCCCAGACTTAGGAAAAAATTGTCATTTTAATGTTTTGTCGCGCGTATTGTTTTCCCAAAGTTGATCTGTGTCCTTTGTCATGTAGATGGGGCATCTGTTTTTTAAGATACAGCCTTGCAATTTGGATGATGATGTTCAGTTTTGCACACCGATCTTAAAACTAATTTTCAGTGACCTTGAATGTTTACACTGACCTACTGTCTTGTTTCTTAAGATACATTTATTAAATTTGACCTACTTTCTTATTTTCTAAGCTAGAGCAAACGGATTTGGACCACCTGTAATGTTTTTTACAGATTTCAAAAGTAACCTTGACCCAACTTTCTAATTTTCTTGGTTTTAAAGCTTTAGCTAAGAAATCTGTTCAAGCAAACAATTCTACTCAGATGAGTGATATAGGGCCATCATGGCCCTCTTGTTATATTTGATTGTTGTTGCAACATCTGTCAGAGTTGTGAAATATATATTTCAAAAAATATTTTTCAGTCCTCAATCATTGTGTCAAGTGAGCATACCTCCGTAGGTCAGACAAATGACATACATCCAGCTCCTGGTAAAGGATCAAACTTAAAAGGTAATTTTGAAAAAAAATTCTTATTTGTCTGCATTCTGCCACAGAAAGATTGTTGACCTAGTTAACAACTTGACCCAGAATGTTGAAATTTAATAGAATATTTGGACATGCGGGGTAGATGACCCCTGTTGATACTAGGTTCAATTGATCAAAGGTCAAGGTCAAAGGGCTCTGAACATGGAAAACCATTTCCAATTCATAACTTGAGAACCACTTTGCCCAGAATGTTGAAACTTAGTGGGATGACTGGACATATCAAGCAGATGATCCCTTTTGCAGCCAACCATCAGTGTCTCTTGACTAACGCTCCAGTCCGCTATTGACTTCCTGCCTATATGACAATTCATTGAGGGAGACATGCGTTTTTCTACAAAAGCATATTCCTATGGTTAATCCTGAATTTTATGTGGATGTCTAAAGGGTAACTTGGAAAAGTAACATGATTTGACAAACTTCACCTGTAAGTGTGGTTAGATAAGGTTGACACAAGAAACTGTGGCCCTAGAATGCATACATTTATAACAAATGTTCTTGTGTATTACATAAACCTTCAAAAGACTGATGAACACAATAGAAATATTTCATACTTATTTTCAATATAACATTAGAGTGTAACACATGCAATAAAAAGGTTATAAAATCGAGCTGGTGTACCTTAAGCATGTTAAGGCGATATTGGCATACTAGACCAATAGGTATTGGCTCCAGGCCTCTAGGGCTAAAGCTCTCAGGCCAATACTTCTAGTATACCAGTATCACCTTTAGTAAGGCACACTAGCCCTGTGTTATAATGAATTCCATGTATGTCCTCAGAAACTATTGTTATAAAGTAATGTCAAGTGGTATATGTAATATAATAAGGAAAGCTATTGTTTCCGTTTTATAAATTATATGTGGTTTTATTTGATTTTCAGGAGCAGAGTTATCAACAAAAGTATTCTTGTGTCTGTAGGACAACTGCACAAAGACTTTTTCAACAATAAAAGCTGTCTACACTCAAATGTTCTATAGAAGCCAGCAAAATGACTTGAACATAAAAAGGCTAAGCATGTAAATGCCGATACTTCATTCAACATGTTCCACTCAAAGGAATTTCTGCCTTTGCCCAACAATAATGACAGTATAGCTGGAAGTGATGCTACATTTTGTAAGGATGAGTAATTTAACAAACAAAATGTAGAATCAGCTTCAATTTCGAACAAAAAGACTTCATAAAAGAATTGTAACACTGATAAAGTGACATTAACAAAGTCGACCCCTTTGTGGTAGCGTAGGAAATGAGACTGTCAGGAAGGTTTACCAGACAAGAATTCTTGTCAGGTCAACGAATCAGCTCCTACTTCTCTCGTTTTCATTAACTCGAAAAGACAACAGATGTTGAAGATTATGACTCGGATGTTAAAGAAGATCGAAAGAAATCTATCCGGTCAAAAAGTTCTTTAAAAAAAAACAAATACAAATATCAAACAGGGAATGCCACGCACCAAAAACGCAGCCTCCTCAAAACGAAACCCACTGCACGCAGACGCGTGCACCACACACACACACACACACACACACAGCCAACACATTAGGACAAAACGAACAAACAAAGGAACACAAACACACACACACACACACACAAAGCCAACACATCAGGACAAAACGAACAAACAAAGGAACACAGTGGGGCACCGCCTTGGAACGGTCAGTGGCAAAAACACCACTGGGGAGCTTAAACCGGTTTATGGTGCACACCCAACCTCACTTTTACCCCCACCATGTTCCAAAGACACGGGGCAGTGTAAATAAAAGTAATCCCCTCCAGGTGAATCTCTTACACACGTAATGGAAACAAAAAGGCATGGCATGTAAAACACAAAAATGCTCGTGTATAAATATATAAAAAGCAAACCTTAAGAACCAAAAACATATGTACTCAGCGCCTTTTCAGAAGACAGAGCAACAAGAGAAACACCCTTAAGGGTCCGACGAAACAGGCAAGAAGACAAATATCAAAACAGTTCAGTCCTGGTAGGATTTATAAACTGCTTATCATAGAGTCCTCCCCCTCTTCCGTCAGACACAATCAAAGAGGGAAGCGTAGTGTCCAACTGTAAACGGGTTGAACACTAAACATGCGGTATGTCTCAAAACAGTTGGGTCGTAACCTCTTTTAATAAAACGTTTTATAATTTTACCAAATACATTTGGAAAATTACCATGACCCAATATCTTACGAAGTTTGTAAACCACATCCCCATAAAAAACGGGTTTAGAAATACCTTCTCGCAGAAGTGTCTTTAAATTACTATTGAATTTTAAAACTAAATCAGAATTGCGATAGTAGAATTTAGCAAAATATTTACGCAATTTGTAATAACGGTAGCCTTGCTGAAGAAGTTTATTTGTAATATATTGATTACGTTCATTGAAATGCTTGACATGACTACACGCTCTGGCAAACCGAATTAATTGAGAAATATATACCCCATAAGATGTAGCCTGAGGTACATCCCCATCCAAATGGGGTAAATTTATAATGCTAAAATTAAAATCATCCCTCTTGTCATAAATTTTGGTATGTATAATATTGTCATAAATAGAGAGATGTAAATCTAAAAATGAAGCATCAGTATCCGAATTGTTAGTTTTAATTAACTGAAGCTCCTTAGGATAAATAGTACCCACCAAATGACCAAAAAACGGATTATCCATATTAAGAATATCATCCAGATAGCGAGATGTATTATTAAATGCAGTTATTATATTTGCCTGCGTATCTGGAGAAAGGCTCAACATAAAGTCTCTTTCATAACAATACAAAAACAAATCTGCGACAAGGGTTGCACAATTTGTTCCCATGGGAATACCAACAACTTGTCTAAAAACTGCATTCCCAAACCTGATGTAAATGTTGTTCAATAAAAAGGAAAGGGCTTTACAAACTTCGTCACAGGTCCACATTGTATAATATTTAATAATATTGCTAGTAAAAAAGGTTTATCAAAATTGCAAGCGAGAAATGTAGCATTCTCTCTGGCAAAAGTCTTTTGAATTAGGGCAGTTAATTTGTCATTTATTAAGTTATGTGGTAAAGTGGTATACAAAGTAGAAAAATCGTATGTACTGACCGTAGAAACCTTGTAATTATTAATTTTAAACTTATCCAGGATTTCGCCAGAATTTTTAATCGACCAAAATAAGTGTTTACCAGAGTTTTCGTATACTTTATCGCAGTATCTTTCCACGTGGGCTTTCACAGCAGTTAGACATGATGTTAATAGTTTTGAAATATTTGTAGTTGTACAAGAGCTTGAATTAGCGATGAAGCGAGCTTTATATGGTTGTTTATGCAATTTAGGAACCCAGTACATTGTCGGTAGTTTAATTTGTTGATCGTCTATACGAACTTTTAAATTAGAAACTTCAGTGATGTGATCAGTGACCAACTTATTTTCAACAGAAGGACTCAATGTATAAGTTTATTGCTATTTAGTTCGTTTTGTAAAACATTAATATAATGTAGGCGTCAAATGATGACAATATTGTTGGCCGCAAGACGTCTGCTGGAACAAAGACATACTTAGAATGAAATTCTTGGATTTCTTTTTTCAAATGTCTTAAAGTAAACTTGGGTTTTGGTGGAAGTAGGTGTTCATTAGTTTGATAAAATTTTATTCGAGAATCAACAATGTTAAAAATATTTCGTTTCCAAGACGTTAATGCATTGGGGTCAGCGTTCTCACGACGGCACCATTTCTCTACGTTCCTTGTAGTATATTTCTTGATTCAAAATATGTTACGTTATGGTAATAACACAATGTTACGCTACAAATGATAAAGCTAAAGTGGAACTTTATTATTGTGCATTACTGAAACGTCATGACATCACTTTTGCTTACAGACATCTATTTCCTGCACTTTATGTACATACTCTAAGAAAGAGTGCTACAAAGAAAGTATTTCTAGTTGCTTTATTTATTTTTTTATTTGTAAAACACGGTGCGCATGGCAAGTAGTCTGTCAGAATATAAAACTTTTATGTATAGATAAGCAAAAAAAACCTTCAGTCATGTGTTTAAAATTCGTATAGAAATATCCATCCCTCGGCCACCTGAGCATGGGTGCATGCCACTGCATGGTATCGAGGCTTGTAGAGTTAAAACTTGCACCGGTCACAGAATGAGATACGTAACAAAGAATTTGATTTGTCAGTATAACTGATTCAGCCAATAGAAATTTCGATACTATTTCGGTCAGGTTTAACTTTAATTCAGTTGCCCGGATATTGTTGGCTCACCTGAGCCAAAGGCTCAGGCTGAGCTATTGTGATCGCTCACCGTCCGGCGTCCTTCGTCCGCCCGTCCGTCCGGCGTCCGTCCGTCCATACTTTCCTTTAAACAACATCTCCTCCTAAACCACCAAGCCAATTTTGATGAAACTTCACAGGAATGTTCCTTGGATGATCTTCTTTAAAAATTATTCAAAGAATTGAATTCCATTCAGTATTCTGGTTGCCATGGCAACCGAAAGGAAAAACTTCAATAAAAACTTCTTGTCCAAAACCACAAGGCATAGGGCTTTGATATTTGGTATGTAGCATCATCTAGTGAGCCTACAAAGATTATTCAAATTATCCCCCTAGGGTCAAATATGGCCCCACCCCGGGGTTGAAAACCTTGTCCAAAATCATAAGGCATTTGGTTTTGATATTTGTAATGTAGCATCATCTAATGGGCCTCTACCAAGATTGTTCAAATTATCCCCCTAGGGTACAATATGGCCCGGCCCTGGGGGTCACGTTGTTTCTATAGACTTATATAGGGAAAAACTTTGAAAATCTTCTTGTTAAAAACAAAAGGGTCTATTTGATATTTGGGCCTCTACCAAAGTTGTTCAAATGACCCCCTAGGTTGAACTATGGCCCCGCCCAGGGGGATCACATGGTTTATATAAACCTGTATAGGAAAACTTTAAAAATCTTCTTGTCTGAAACCACAACACCTAGGCTTTTGATATTTGAAATTATTACCCTGGGGTGAAAAAGGCCCTGCTGCGGGGGCCCCTAGTTTTACATAGACATATATAGGAAAAAACTTTAAAAATCTTCTTGACTGAAATTGCAAGGCATAGGCTTTTGATATTTGGCATGTTGCATTGCCTAGTGGTCCTCTACCAAGATAATTTAAATTATAGGAAAGGTGTCCGTTCATCTGTCCTTCCGTCCTTAACACTTTGTGTCTGCTCCATATCACCTAAACCCCTTGAAGGATTTTCATGAAACTGGAGTCAAACAATCACATCATCAAGATAATGTGCACAACTTATTGGTCAGCCTTGTCTGCTCAAGGTAAAGGTCACACCTCAAGATCAATGGTTTGAGCCTTCCATTTTGCGTCCGCTTTGTATCTCCTAAACCCCGTGAAGGATTTTCATTAAACTTGGGTCAAATACTCACCTCATTAAGACAATGTGCAGAACTCATTGGTCAGCCATGTCTGCTCAAGGTCAAGGTCACAACTCAAGGTCAAAGGTTTGAGCTCTGTGTCTCCTTAACTCCTTGAAGAATTTTCATGAAACTTGGGTCAAATGATCACCTGATCCAGATGATGTGCAGAACTCATGAGACAGCCATGTCGGCTCAAGATCTACACTCATTTATGCCAAATAAAATAAAGATTGATTTATGCATAGCAAAGTAAAAGCCTGGAGAAGCTCTAAAATAACCTTTGACTCCCAAGTGTGAACTTGACCTTTGAGATAGGGACTTGAGGTTTGCACACAAAACTTTGTCTTATAGAGGTGAACATTTATGCCAAAGATAAAAAAGATTGCTACTTACTTATCAGTGTTATGGCCTGGACAAGCTCTAAAATGACCTTTGACCCCTTATTGTGACCTTGACCTTTGAGATAGGAACCTGGGATTTGCACTTGACACTTCGTCTCATTGAGTTAAGCATTCATGCAAAATTTAAGCAAGATTCCTCAACACATGTCAAAGGTACGGGCCAGAAAAGATCTGATATGACCTTTGACCTCCAACTGTGACCTTGACTTTTGAGATAGGAACCTGGGGTTTGCGCTGGAAACTTTGTCTCACTGATGTTAACATTCATGCCAAATATAAACAAGATTGTTCCATGCAGGTCAAACTTAAGGTGTGGACAAACATTTATTTTTTTTGAAAATTAAAAATATGCACATTTTGTTTCCATGGTAACAACATTTTGGAAGTAGATTCCCAGAACTTTTATTTCATTTTCTGTAACAACAAGTATTTAACTTTCATAGGCAAAGGTGTCCGTAGGAAATAACAGCAGTTAGTTATAGATTACGCAAAATCAATGTTTTTCATATACAAGGACCACCCCACAATTCTAAGTGTACGCTTCACAATCACAACTGTTTCATTTAAATTATAGACTGATCAATTTTTTTCTTTTAAAACGATGTATTTTAATACAATAATCCCATTTTCATTTTTTTCTGTTTGTTCATGAAAATAAACAAGGGTTAAAAAGTGGAAAAAATATGCTGGAATCCTAGCATAGAATGTACATGTTGGTTGCCATGGCAACAGAAGCGAATATCAATAAAAAAAGAAGTAGATTGATGTAGTACGCATCAAATAATGACAGTATGCAAATGTTTAGGAAATTCGAATCATGCCTGCCAAACTCCCTATATCGCTGATTAAGTCCTTACAGAGAATGACTGTTAATAGTTGATTATGGGGCCCATTTTTTAAGAAATAATATTCTGCATTGGTTTGGACAATGCCTGACTTACAAAAAACCGTAACTAATGAGAGAATATGTTTGCCGAATAAAAATGACATTCTTTATTGTGGAAATACACCGGATTTATTACATGATAATTTAGAGAGGGGATGGCAACGTTTTATTTACAATATTTAGTTTTATCTTTAATCTTCACTTCCGGTTGTGCGTATTATTATAAATTTTACATTTTTAATAAGTCTTAAAGTGCCGTTTGGCTTCCCTATAATGTCTCCCTGTATTTGTACACTGCTTTTTTCCACTCAATGTTTCTATATAACAGAGTTCCGCTTTAAGCGGTGCTCTTGGGGAAAGCGGTCGTGATGGATGTTACCTCTCATGAACTGATTCCGATATTTTTCTACCTGACTATGTTCAATGCTTTCTATACTTCAAAAAGAATCTTCTTATAGATTTTCCTTTCAGGTAGACTGCGATTTATTAACTAATAAAAGTGGTCTGTTAAAAAAGCTATATTGAGAGCATCGAAAGTCATATTTTCCTTCTAAGCTTATTAAATATTTTCAGTGTTTTTTCCGATTCCCTCAGATGTGTACAAATGTCATTCAGATACGCTAAGTTAAATCTATTAACCTTTGAAGATAGTTATATTTGTCTATTAACATTTGAACATATATATATTTATATAAAACTCTTTGAACATATATATTTAGATTATGGCTGAAAAATATGACAAGATTAAACAAGAGGACGAAGAGCGGCAACAGAAATATCTTAACGAAAACCAAGTCCTCCTGATGTCTATTTATGACAAGTATTTTTGGGAAATGAAGCAAGCTGCTAAACTAACGGGAAAAGAAAAGCAAAAGCAAAACAAAAGTATGCATGCATATCATTCACCCATTTTTACTACAAAGATAAAGAATATTTCCATGTAGGAAAAACACCTAAATACGTCCATTTTGCATTCATACCAGCACGAGTTTGGCGCCATGGGAGAGAACTCTACGATACAAGTGGGTTTGAACATTACAGCGTGCGATATAGAAATTGTCATTTAGTTGTCCCCGTATCAGGCACTTACTTCATATATTCTCATGTTGACTTTTTCGATCCTTGCGTCCCCTCCACCGGTAAACCAAATGTCAAGAACGTGAGCACGCCAACTGAACTTGGTATCTTTAAGTTTAATATCTTGGACGCGGAGGAGTCTGAATTAGTTTCAAGCGTTCAGCCCCACACTATTTCTAGCAATCGATACTTCGACGCGTACAGCTGTTACGTATCTACACTTGCTGCACTAAAAGCTGGATACGAAATACCTGTGTAAGTATCAAATATAACTTACCTTAAGTATACAAAAAATAACTATTTTGGCTTGAATCTAGTTTAGATCTCCCCTATATAGAAGGCGTCCTCGATCGCGGGGAGGGGCAGTGATGGAAACCTTTCGTTTGTTCTTGACATTCCCTCCAAATACAAAAGTGGTGTTTGATGAGGGAATGCTTACACGCATAGTTGTGCAACAGAAATAGGGTTCGTTCCGGTTAAACAAACAGCTTTTTGATTCTTCTAAGATATAAAAGGCAAAGACTACCTGTGGTCATGTTTTAGGTTTTTGGATACGTTCAGGTGACTTTATGGCATTCTTTGTACAAAATGACTTTTTTATTTTTATAGGTGTAGACCGTTTGCAAATTTATCAGCACACATATAATGTAGTATAAATAGAACTCGGATTTTTCGTTTTACATTAGTTGTAAAGTAAATGGTTTTTGTTTTGTACAGAAATATTTACAGACATTACATATATTGCTAGAGTTAAAAAGTGAGAAATGCATGTTTAATTTGAAAAGCTGATTTTTTGTTTAGCGTGTAGAATATATTTTTATCTACAATGAAAATCTGAAATTAACAAAATTTCTGTAGCAGCATTTTTTCAGCATATTCGAATATGATATGACCGGTAAAACTATACATGGCTTACTGTTTATAGGTTTATTTGTACAATTGAAACTAACTTTCCTTACACCCTTTAGAAATTATTTGTTTATTTCTAGGATTTAATTAAATATATATTTAACCTGCAGCGTAACATCGAGTGGAAATCTATATCTAAAATCAGTCAGCACAAAAAAGTTTCAATTCCCTAAAGTTTCCATCGCTGGCAGACAGTCCATTTTATGCTTAATATTCATGATTATATTTATCTTTTCAAAGCAAGTGACTGCTACCTTTTTAAACATATACCACTAGAGCCAAATTATGTTAGATGATTATTTCGTACTGATTTATTTGTCATTTTTATACGTTTAACACCTGTCTTTTTCATTCATTTGTTAACTGTTTTGTAAAGGCTTATAATGCCTTTGTTTATCATAGGCTACCACATTTTTGTTATAAATATAAAGATATTTCTTGTTAAATCCGACTTTAATGCATGTGCGATGATGTTTATGATGTTTTGTATACACGTTCATGTACGCCATTCTGTGTGAATTGTTTTGTTTTCTGCTGATTAGCACACACGACGATTTTCTTAAAAATAAAATGAAGGTAATGACTACGTCAGGTGATGACAAGTGGCGGATATGTCATGTGATGGACTAGTTATTAATGCCCGATTATTTGTGTTTGTGTAATAAAAAGCATTTCGAAAGAATATGTCATTCTTAATCAGATTTGTCAAAATATATGTCTTTTGACATAAAATAAAAATGAAACAATAAATAATTATGTATGTTTAAGTGACGTTTCCTCTTGAAAAGTTGGCTTACAACAGTCGATGCCCGTAATACTTGCATTTAGCAGGTAATGAGTGTTCTTTTTGAAATACTGTACTTTCTCAATAAACTGATTTGTAGATATGCTCTGCTCTATCCTATTTTTATACATGCAATCAGTTTTAGCTCACCTGAGTCAAAGGCTCAAGGTGAACTTTTGTGACTGCTTGATGTCCGTCGTGCGTCGTGTGTAAACAATTTCTAAAAAATCTTCTTCTTGAAAACCACTCGGCAGATTTACACCAAACTTCGCAGAAATGTTCCTTGAGTTAAAATCCATGCAAAACTCTGGTTGCCATTGCAACCGAAAGGAAAAACTTTAAAAATCTTCTTGTCCAAAACAACTAGTCCTAGGGCTTTTGTATTTGGTATGTTGCATCATCTAATGGTCGTGTACCAAGATTGTTCAAATTATCCCCCTAGGGTCAAATATTACCCCGCCCTGGGGGTCACATGATTTACATAATCTTATATAGGGAAAACTTTGAAAATTTTCTTGTCCAAAACCACAGGTTCTAGGACTTTGATATTTGGTATGTAGCATCATCTGGAGGTCCTTGTTCAAATTATCTCTCTAGGATTAAGTATGACCCTGCTCTAGAGGTCACATGGTTTATATAGACTTATATATGGAAAAACTTTGAAAATCTTCTTGTCTTAAACCACAGGGCCTATTAGGCCTACAGCTGGAAGGTGAAACCCTCCCCATCCCCATCAAGGGAATTTTGTTGACCCATTATTTTTGAAGCCCCTTGTCTGTAGATCATATTTCTGAATTCTGCCATCTGGCAAGCGGGTTTTCTATAAATTATAGGATGTTATTTACGTTACATTAACAAGTATTTAATAAATGATAAAACCGGAAAGAGGTGATTTACGTGGTAAAAACAACCAAAATCATTAGCAAGTGAGTTCAATGATATACAGAATATGCTGTTGTCAATGTTCCCACTTTGTTTTGTTCTCTCAATTGATTATTTTATTTTGTAATTTACGTTACCATTCGTTTTTTTAAATATAAATATCAATTATTTCAATCGGTTTAATTGTCAGAAAAAATCAGATATGTCTAAAATATAGTATTTTCATATATATATTATTTAAGTTTTTATCGTTAAACACTTTTAAGAACAAGTACGTTACCATTATTATATACGTTGCTAAAATTCACGATATAATCCTTTCATTTCTCAGTCAATAGATTGTTTATGTAATCCTTATAATGATGTTTAGACTTATATAACGCAAGCATCTTATCAAGTTCGAACTTGTTTGATATTAAAATGCATGTAGCACAGCACTGGCATTGTAACCTACGTTACTGAAAATGTATTTTTGTAACTGAAAAATACATGCTTACAACTGCTAATCTGCTTAACCAAATCAATTCACATGAATCAGAATTGAGAAATAATTTAGTTGTAGCATTAATCATGATACTTGTAATAAGCAATTTAGTGTTTACTGCTATCAACAGTTCTTTTCAGTTTGATATTTTCAGTCACCTAAGTCGTCATAATCACTGTCTGTTTCGTATATGGTGTCAATTATATTGGTCATCTCTACTTCTTCATAGTAATCATCAGAGTCATCCTCACCACATGTTTCTGGTGTATCACAATAAATAACAGCTAGTTCTGATCCAAATTTCCATCCCCTTTTATCTATTTTTAGTAGAATTGGGTAGTTCTCATGAGTATGAATCCAAATGAACAATTGATAGTTCAAAAGTGTTATGTTCATTTTATGTGACAATTGGCACAGTAGCATTAGACTCATACCATTATATGTACTCAGGACATTGCCAGCATGTACTTGATACTTTTCAAGAAACATGTCATATATAAGTTTGTCGACGCTATTATATTCTTTGTATCCAAAGATTGCACAGACAATATTTTCGATGCCGTTAAAGAGGTCATCAGAACAATGATGTGTATGACCTACTTCCGTTAATGTTGTAACATACTTCTACACTCAACAAAGTTCCTAATCGGTCGATTTATATTTGTATTACTATTTTGTTGATAATGCATGTATTTACACGAAATTTCACATGCTGACTTTTGAAAAGGTACTGCAGCTAATTATCAATTTATTTTTGGCGACTCATGGCCAAAGTAACCGCATTAGGCGTTTTGCCTAATATTGGATATTTTGCATGTGCAGGGCATGTGCACCAACATGCACGTGTTTGTTTACACTTTTGGCACTACTGACGAAAGTCCAACTAGAAAAACACATATCATGGTGAAATTGACACAAAAGCAACGCGATCGAGCTGTCGGAATGTTGCTATCTGGGACACATATACGACACGTGTGTAATTACTTTTGCAATTTCAAAAAAAAAATTGATGTAATTAAATGTAACTGTTACTTTGATGGTAATTTCCATTTGTAACCTTATTTCCGTTTACAAGAACCTTCAATCGTTGGTTATCTACCATCCGCGCTCTTTTGGCGAAATTTAACCGAAGGACAATTCCTTGAAGTGACCGATTTTGAATTTTGTTGTAAAATTGCGACAGCCCGGGCGCGTTGCTCTTGCGTCAGTTTCACCGTGCTGTGTGTTTTTCTAGTATGACTTTCGTCAGTAATGTCAAAAGTGTTCATTAACACGTGCATATCGTTGTACATGTCCTACACGTGCAAAATATACTAAATTGGTCTAAACGCCTAATGCGGTTACTTTGGCGGTGAGTCGGTCAAAAATAAATCAATAATTAGCTGCAGTACCTATTCAAATGTCGGTATGTGAAATTTCGTGTAAATACATGCATTATTAACAAAATAGTAATACAATAAAAACTGACCGATTAGGAATTTTGTTGAGTGTAGTTTTTCTCTACTGATTTGAGCGGTGTTGCTTTCCCTGTGCGAGCAAAAGCACTTGTTGTGTCAACCAGTCGGACAGTGTATTGCAGGCAAAATTGAGCAGATTCTTTCTCCTTTTTTTAAACATGTTGTGGGCATTTAAAAGGTGTTTCTTGTTGCCTGTTCCCGTGTCAAATAAAACAGTATTTCGTATTTGTAAAGATATCACCAATAACACAAATACGTCTGTATCTTGGGATTTAACTTTGATCGTCGTCTTTCGTGTAGTGTTAGTACACGCCTGGTAAACAACAGAGCTGTCTCTTTCGCAACTTCCGAGCAGCTTGTGCACGTCGCGATAAAAGAACATCAACAAAGGAGTGTCATCATAGTTTTTGCATTTTTACGATCATTGTATTGAATATCAAAAATTGGGGAATGGTAGGCGATGTAGATACGATTTAACTTTACAGAGAACTTAAAGTTTGCTAATTTATTCTTAATTTGTGGTCGTGGTGATGTTTACCAGCAAGCTGATTTAGAAGTGAATTTGGCCGTTTTGTCATGAAAGTACTTTCATTTAGAAAGATTTCAACAACAAAAAAAAAAACAAAAAAAAAAAAATAACTTATCACGCATATAAAAACTGCTCCAAGGGAAGTCCCTGCTTATAGGTGTCCAGCTTAAAGATAACAGTCTAGGCGGTGGAGATACAGCGTAAACAATTACCATTGAGCCGAATATTTCAATCTACACCAGTAATTAAATCGTTACACAGCAAGTAATTGCAAAAACAAAGAGAAAAAAAACAACAAAGAAACAGGAAAGATGTCATTTTGTTTCTAAGGCAAACAATGACCTTGACTTCCAGTTTTGTTCTTATTTACTACAGCGTACCGTTATGTATTTTTCGTAAAATAGGTATAATTGATGAATTTACTAAGAAATAAAGGGAACTACCAAGGTATTCGATTTACGTATAAAGAAATACTGCAGGATTCTATTACCTAAGATTATGAATTAAAGTTAAATATGCCTCATTTACATCACGAGTGTCGCCTCATTCCAGGGTGAAGTTTTCCGGCACCGATAAAAACACCGCAAGCTCACAGCCGGTATGAAAGAATGACCGATCTTTTGACTTTGCACATCTTGGTAAAGAGATTGTGATAGAGCCACGTCAATAGGGACACGATGGATCGCGCTAAAGTCAGATACGAAACGATTATTGTTGCAAAAGCAACAGAGTCAAATATGACTGAAAATAAACAAACGCCCCTAGTACTAACTAGAAGTGTTATAATGATTCTTTTAGGAAACAAGAGCACCGCAATGCGGAGCAATATACGCCCGAAGGTATGACATGTGACCCCTAAGTGTGACTTGACCTGGAAGCTAGCCGTCCGAAACATGCACCACTCTGCATGTCGTCTCGATGTGGTTTACATTTGTTCCAAGTGTCCTCAAAATTCTTCAAGCAGTTCAAGAGTTACAGAGCAAACATGAAACAAGAGTCATATTTGTGAACATTTGTGTCAAGTTTCTTCGAAATCCTTCAAAGGGTTCAAGAGTTGCAGAGCGGACACGGAATTGCTTATGGACGGACGGATAGACGGACACCGGTGACATAATATAATACGCCCTCTTCGAGCGTAGAAACATCTTGTTTGTTTTCTGTCAAGACAGGCAATCGCAAATATTTGTTGTTGAAAGAGGCCAATGCCCTGCGGGTGATAAATTACAAACGACAATCAAAAGTCTTACAATATTTCAGTTACGTCTAAATTCGGCAATAAATACAAAATATGCCTAGCTATTGTCGATGAAATGAATACATAACACTTCAGTTTTTGGACACAAGAGCTTTCCTCTACAGCTAAATTCTTTAGGGAAAAATGATACTCATCCCCCAGGCTAGTATTTACAGGACCAGTAACAGTTGCTGCTGTTAATCAAAATCTTACTTCTAAATCTACTTAAGTCCATACCTATTTCATTGCATGTTATCTACGTTGGTTGATTCTGGGTTCTTCTGCAGAAAGCAAGAATGTCAATTTGAACATGTCAAGGAAAGTCATGTTCCCAACTCTTCACAGAATCTTATTTGCTCGGCCCTTACATGTACGCATACATCCACAAACCTACTGCAACTTTTCGTGGTTATAACTAATAACATTAATGGGTTGCAGCCGGTGTATTATACATAAAACATCAAGAAGTATAGAACTAAAATACTTTTTACGCGGGTTATATATTTATGTAGACTACTCTTAGGCCATTAGAATCAGATAGCTAATAATAATTATAATATACGGCAACCGTTCTCTATATTCCAAGAAACTTTGTGAATGGTCGCCATATGTTCTTTGCTGTTGAAATTGTGATTTCAAGAAAGACACTTTTGATAGCAAGAATTCAGTCGTAGAACTGTTATGAAAATTCTCCAGAAAAGTTGTGCCAGCCCTTGACAATTGATAAAATGACCATAGAACTTTCATAAGTACTCAGAATGCCACACAATGGCAAATATTTCATCACCCATCCGTGATACCTATCAAGAAAAGTTTCCTTATCACAAACTGGGCTAAAATGAAATACATTCTAAGATGAAGGTAGGACTATGGGAAGTTTATTGTTTAAAGACTCCATTATTGTTCAATGAAGTTTTGAGATCCTATGGAAACTATATCAATCCTAACTTTTGAAAGGCTTCTATCAAAATAAAACATACCTATCAGGAAAGAAACATTAGAAAAAAGGTAGGAATTCTAATCATTGCATTTGATTAAGTGCGAATGTTTAAAGTCAGTGTGGAGTGAAACGCGATACGAATAAATGGCTAGCAAATTGGTACCGTGTTCATTTGTAGCAGAGACATAAAGCACACATGAACAGCTACAGTACTATTGGAATATTGTGATATTCGTATATTTTATGGTTTATCATATACCAAACAAATATATTCAACAAGAAAATAATCTGTTTACATAAAGTGGGTGGGGTAAGATATATTTTTATTTTTTTCACGTTATTTTATTGTTTATATACTTCAGTATTGTTATAACATTGACAATAAATATTCTAGGATGGAAATTCAGAGATAATAAGATGAAGTTTTGCTTTGTATCATTAATAAATAATGAATTACGCAAAGTTATATTTTCAAACTTGACCGCCATTTTGAATACGTCATATATCGGCCCAGTCGCGGAACTCGGACTGGCGACATGTCTTTTTGTGACATTCAAACATGGTCTACCAGTTTTGTATATGTCGCCATTAATCTTTTTTCCAATCGCACGGGATCCCCGTTATGAATACACTAGTGTTCATGAACACTTTTGGCATTACTGAGGAATGTTCTGCTAAAAACGCATATCATGGTGCAATTGACACAAGAGCAACACGCCCGAGCTATCGGAATTTTACAACAAAATTCAAAATCGGTCATTTCAATAATTTGTACTTTGGTTAAATTTCGCCAAAATAGCTCGAATGGTAGACAGCCATCGATTGAAGGTTCTTGTAAACGGATATAAGGTAAGAATGGAAATAACAATCAAAGTAACAGCTACAAACAAATTATGTCAAAATTCTTTTGAAATTGCCAAAAAACAATTACCCACGTGTCGTAAATGTGTCCCGGCTAGCAACTTTCCGACAGCTCGATCGCGTTGCTCTTCTGTCAATTTCACCATGATATGAATTTTGCTAGTAGGACTTTCGTCAGTAATGCCAAAATTGTAAATGAACATGTGCATGATGATGCACATGCCCTGCACGTGCAAAATGTGCAATATTGATCAAAACGCCTAATGCAGTTACTTTGACCGTGAGTCGGCCAAAAATAAAATACCTTTCCAAATATCGGTATATATAATTTCTTTTAAATACATGCAATATTAACAAAATAGTAATACAATATAATCTGACCGATTAGGAATTTTATTGAGTGTATACATGTAACGTCATTTCAGCAAAATAAATGCAAAGAAAATAAGGGAAAAAAAGCTTACAGAGCATAATACTGAGGACAATTTGAATCCGCCATTATGTCATATTTTTTTTTTCGAACCATTTTTGTTTCTAGTGATAAATAAAAGAAACTGAAAACAACTTTCAATGTAATATTTCCTCAAACCCATGGTTAGTAGATTGGAAATAATCTTACTAAGAAAAGTACTTATACTCATATGTTGTATTAGGAAAGAAATTATATTATCGCTGCTTTACGACAATTTCAACTGCTGAATGACTCGGCAGTACTTCTCTTTTACACCGTACTGAATCTGCTGGCAACATATTTTCGATCTTAGGCAAACTGCTTACTTTTACTAAAAGTAACCAGTTTATTAAATGTTAAAGAATTGATACTAGACAATTTGATATAAAATCGACAATAATTCTGGTTTAAATGTTGTTTTTATGGCGGCCAAATTGGATTTAGGACGCCATTTTGATTTCTTCTCTAAATTCCTAATTAGTTTACATTTTGCATAATATAGCCATGTTGTGATTTAGGGGTACAGGTAACTTTATGTCATGTTAGAATAATTTGTATGTTTGTTATATTGATAACGTAAAACATTAAGCACAGATAGTGCTTGCCTCCCTTTCCATGCTATCATTGTTTTAATTATTGTTGAATTGATGTTAATAATAGGATTTGGGTCATTTGTGACTGACTTGGGTTAACTATGTTTATAGCTGGATCCCGACATCAAACATTATGTCATATACAATATTAAAAAAGGAACCAGATAATTGATAGAGCAAGTATTCGTTGTTAAACAAGTGATATACAAAGCACGTCTGCTAAGGTATAAATAGGCAGATGGATGACACAGAGACCATTCGGTATCCAGGGATCGAAGAAGACACATCGAGGATTTAACTAATAATTTATCCCTGTACCTTGATGAGGATGGTGAGAAAGTTATTGCAACTATACTGTCAGGGCGGATAAATTATTAAAAAGGAAACGTTTAACGTTCATAGACTAAAGAAGAGTTGCAGAATTTCAACAAGGTTTCGAGCTATAAAGCCAGCACACAGGAGTTTAACCTTTATGGTAGTTAAATGACACAGACGATAGCAAATATAGGCTGAGCATCGGAAAACTGAGACAGAGACCCAGAGTTTGGTAATCTACTGAGAAAGTAGGAGAGTTCCAGCTTATATACGGTTCAGCGATATTGGCGAAGTACAGCCCTGGCATCTGGAATATACCTATGTGGTAGTTGAATGCTACATGTTATAGCATATAGGCGCTGAGCATCCAGGAGTCAGGGCATTTATATAGAGTTACAGCATCAATTAATAGGACAGAGGCCGAGCATCTATGCGATAGGAATCATATGTTGTTGATTCAAATACATTGTCTGACGGGAACTTCAACAAAAAGACCAGTCAATAATAAAGTCTCCAGGCTACAGGAATTTGAGGTTATTACTATTAATTAAAAATTGTTAGTTTGAACCATTTGGTAATTAGCCTGATCCCTGAAATTATCTAGCTCATAATTGAAATCATTTACAAATCATTGGAACACGAATCATTTGGACAAGGTAGCCAGAGGAAAATGTACATAAGGCAGTGCATATCGAACCTTCAAATGAGCGATACACTAGAGATTTCAAGATTTATTCAAATACACACAGTACATTTTACATGTAACACAAGCTGAACAAACAAATATACATACTTTGCGAGGCACTTACAAACACAAGATACAATTAATTAAACGACCTTTTGTATCATTATTTTTTTTAAACCGACAGTCACTATTCCAGTGTCGTTTAAATTTAAAAGTGTAGTAGACAGGAGAAGGAACCCTTCTTTTAAAAGAAAGAGGGATAATTAGTCCCAGCTGGTAATGTTTGTAACACGATTAAAGAATAGCAAAACGATTCGTAAATAATAATAACTCCCAAGATACATATATTGTATAAATTGTTACACTGGCTAGCTCGCTGGGTTGCTGTATGGCTGTCTGGATTGCTGGATGGGTGGACGGAATGACAAAATGATGGAATGACGGAAAAGCGCATTCCTATAGCCCCAAATCTAATTTTCCACCAGTAGGGGACTAATAACGAGAAACAGTTTAACACAGACAATGTTTTGTACAACACTTTACCAGTTTCAGAAGACATTTAGCTATTTTAATGCTGTTATTCGCATTATTGTACAAACCAGACATAGCGCCCGATATATACCTTCTTTTATGTCATTAGTAAGTATTATATTACCCTATCCCTACTATTATATTGTAAAGGTCATCCAGATGGTGTAACATCATATATCAATTGAAATTGTGCACGAACTACGTACAGTACGTCAAAATATATTGATATCATGGCAGCTGCAACAACATTTTGAGGTTGTTTAAAAACGATATAAAACTAAGTAAACAGCAACATTAACAATTGTTTCTTAACAAGAAAATCTTACAGTAAACACATGAAAAACGATTACGAAATAAAAAATACGCAGCACTTACTACCTTATGAATATAAATATACTGTCATTGGCAATTTTATAGTCCTTTTTAACCTAAAGCCTTCTTTTTACATAGCGTTTGCTGGGTATTCGCAAGAATCATATTACCAAGGCCAAATTAGGTAACACATGTATCTATTAAAAGAATTGTTTGAAACATTTGTGAGCCGTGACCTTTCAGATGAACATTCTTCTAGGTGTCCTAAACGCACAATATGGCGTCTGTGATACAGCTCTTCAATGGGTAGACTCCTATTTAAGGCCTCGTACTTGTAAGATTAATATCAACAATGTATATTCATCAGACCAGCATCTTGAGTGCAGTGTGCCCCAGGGCAGTTGCCTTGGTCCTTGGCTGTATCTCACCTAAGCTGGAACTCATTGTGATGTCATTCCAAAATCCATATCAGTGTACGGTTTTGCTGATGATCATATAGCAAATAAAAGCTTTCATCCGTCATCTGTTTCCGTAGAATCACAAGCGATCAGAGAAATTGAAAGGTGCGCAGTTATAACCAATGACTGGATGAATATATGAAAATGAACTCTTCCAAAACAGAATGTATTATGTTTGGCAGCAGACCTCAACAGAACAAATGTTTTACAAATTCCATTAACATTGCTGGTAATGATGTCAAACGTGAAAGCACAATTTGATATCTCGGTGCATTTCTTGACGAAACCCTGAACTTTAAAGATC
>NW_026460006.1:0-33376 GCF_021730395.1 Mercenaria mercenaria | reverse complement strand
AATCAATAAGAGGGTAATTCACGATATTTTTCGTGTACATCTAGTGGGTTTCAGTAGCCATGTACAAGAAATGATTTCATTATATTGGAGTTACAAACGTTTAAACACGCCACATTCGTATACACTGAAAGTATATTATTAGTACGAAATATCATGGTAGGAAGGAAATCAGATCCTATATAAAGATGTTACAAGCCAATCAGATTCTGCAAGAATTTGAAATTGTTTACGGGGATTTATCCGCATCCAAAGCCGCAGATTATAGATAGGTAATGGTATCTTATAGTCCAAGATCTACCTAGTTCAGCGCACCCTAAAACTTAAGCATCTTCTCATTTCTGCTGTAGCAGCCACTGTAGCAAAATACTTGAGGTAATTACTGCATCAGTGGGCATTTCACCGGAAAAATTAATGTATTCTGAGAAAACCCTTAAAATTATCGACGACCTGTGCAAGAGGGGCACCGTAGAAAAAAAAACCCCAAAGAGTGCAACGTTGCAAAACGAATTCCAAAAATCTATAAAGTACAGATCAAAGGAGGTTTTATGAACTTCTCATATGGAATGAAACAGAAGTACATTATTTTCGAACCCCAAATGCGAATAAACAACTAACAGAGGCCTAGGAAAGGGTAAGAATGACGAGTTTCAGCAATAAGAACTCAAATTTCCTTCAGTTCATATAGGTCATGTTACATATTATTCGTGACAATGTATACGCACCTAGATGCCATTTAACATTTCGGTAACTCTCGTTAAAAACGTCTTTTCTGATCCATATATCAGTAAAGCAGATTTCCGTTTTAGCCACTGCTATGGTCGCGAGGGATAAATAGCACATTTCGGAAACTGTCATTAAATGACTTGTTTTAACCGAGTCTAGTTTTAGTTTGCTTGGTTACTTTCTGATCTAAATAAGCTTTTTTAATCAACACTCACGCTTGAATGAATAGTACCAGTACATTATATCTTACTGTATAGTGCATTTTAATCGCTTGGCGGGTCGTGGCTTCGCGACGGTCCACTGCATTATTGTGCAGGATATGTAGTATATTCGGCATTCTAATTTCTTATTCTCTGGCCATCTACCTTACATTGTAACCACTGTAACTCTACATATTTGCTCGGGTTTGGATATTTCCATTATTTGCATAAGCAAGACATTAACTCCGCCCCGCCAGATCGAAAAAAACGCACTATAAATCCCACGATAACATGTTTGATAATTATGATAAACGTTTCAATACAGAAACTATTTTTGTATAGCATTACAGTATACATTTAACATCTATCATTGACAACCATTTTGAATTCACCATAACAATCAAACAATAATATAAACATGCTTAAAACACTTTTAAACTATCGAACGGGAGGAGTATAAACTATAATGTTATCAAAGTGTTTGGATAAGCGCACATATTAAATAATGTAAAAGTTGAAACGAAGAAGGACAACTCTGACTAGTTAATACAGTTGTCCAATAAGAGTGACATTTTATGACTAATATACCTCAACTATGTCTATACTACGCATTGCGTTCTCTTATTCAGTTTAAGTTTTAAAGCATTTGTTCGAGTCTAAAATAGCTTGAAAAAGATAAAAATACACACTCGTAGAAAATAAATAAAAACAAATGCTGCAAGTAATTTTTCTGCTATCAGAATAATGATATATTGTAAATGTGTAGTACGCCAACTAAGCTTACTCAAGTCTGAGACATTCAAAGAGGTTCGTCAATCACAATTATGAATGACAGTAAGAACTTTACTTTCGGTAACTTGCAGTTCAATTTTTAATTATTTAGGGAGACCAGTGTATTAGTATTAAGACTGTGCTAAGTTCATTTCTATTTAATGTTCTTAGTTATAAAGGGACAACGACTTCGAACATCAGTCTCTCTGTGAAGGAAAATATTCAGTGTTGATTGCATGTGTTTCATGTCTTAAGCAGCCAGTCAAGGGAGTGGAAAAAGTGGCTGCTTAATGCATGTAATTTATAGAATGAATTGCCCATTTGGGAAATAAGATACTGGCTGCTTAAGACAGGTTGACTGCTTAGTAGAGGTGACATCTAAAGCAGGTCTACTATATTAAGAATATTAACATTGCAGATAATATCAATGTCAATTATATGCCCACTTCCTGAAACGCGATCAAAATTACACCTGGCAATATCTATTTGAATCATGTACACAGAACTTAAGCACCAGCTTGCAATAAACTACATAAAATATACGATACAATAAGCTATAAAACAATACGATATGAAACGTTATTCGATAGATGTAATATGACACAAAGCCATACAGTAAAGACGAGAATAATGCATAATTGGATCAACATGTAAAAGGGAAGGTATACAAAACCATATTCTATAACAAGACATTATCGAAGTAATCTCCCTTGTGTATTTGCTGATAAATTTGATAAAATTAATGTTTCTGTTGAATCTATAAAATCCCTGTAAATGTATGGAAATAAGTCCTATATAAAGCATCAGCATGAGGTTTTTCCTAAGTCTTGTAGTTGTTTTTCGTTTCTGTCAATGAGTCGTTCTTTCGAACCTTAATATCGAAATGATAACGACATTTTGCTCGATTTTTCATAGTTTCGTTATCTCGCTGGATCGCCTCCGCCAAACAAACAGAAGGCAAACAAACAGAATGGAAGAACGAGACTTTCGATATTAGGGTGAATCGATTTTTCATTTATTCATCATTCATTACCGCATGTACTTTTCGGGAAAGTGTTTACATAGACGGTTAGGTATCTACATAGGGGCAGTGTCGATATCGAGGACACCTAGCATTCCACAAAATCTCGTGCTGATAATGCTGTACTAATCAGTAGTAATTGTAATTATCTCAAGTACACTTTACAGACATTATGTAGAAACATTGCACAAGAACCACTCCTGTTTTTGGTCTAAATCAACAGCTTACCATGACGAGTCAAGTTTACTGCATTCCTATTTGCCTACGACTGCCTTCTCTCCAGAGCAATCAGCTCAGGCACTTCTAGAGGACCTCGTCCAATTATGGGAGAGGGAACGGGAATGGTATATCGCATCACCAATAAGCGAAAGATTATAGATGGCTCATACTTCATCCATGGCCAAACACGTAAGCAGACGAATAAGCTGAAGTATCTAGGCGTTACTCTCGACAATACCCTATCCTGGAAAAGCCATATAGACAACACAGCCAAGAAAGCCAACACAACAACTGCCTTCCAATGTAGGTTCCTAACACAATACCTACGTGACATCAAGTCAATTGCGACTTGTTACAAGTCATTGGTTCGACCTCAGGTATGCGTCGTCAGTACGGGACTCCTACACTAGGTTCAACATCAACAAGCGTGTGAAAGTCCAAAGGAGGGAAGCTCGGTTGTGTACTGGTGACTAAGGACACACCAGCAGCGTTACCACAAATATGCAAGAGTTGAACTGGGATAAACTAGAATCCCGTAGGCAGTAATGATGTACCGGGTCATCAATTACTTGGTGGATATCCAAGCCTAATACTGTTTCAAATTTGCGTACACACGAGAAGTCTAGAAAACGGATTTCATATAAACGCTGTAAACGCGTACAAGCACTCGTTTTGCCTTCCAAACTTTGGAACAATTTACCAGAAGAGGTATTGTCAGTCCCTTCCCTAGATGTCTTCAAGGCCAGGATGGGCAGGCTACACATTTAACTCTGGTTTCAAATCTGCATAACGTTTACAGTGTTATGTTTTTCAACTTTTTCACAAGCCTAGATTATCAAGTTCACACTTTAATCAAGTCAAATGATATAATATGTCACAAATAAATCCCGAATAAAATATGGAACATGAAACATACTTTTTTCTGCATTAACTAAAAGATATATCAGTTCAAATCATTGATAATGTGATAGTGATTTGCTGAATGTATAGATATTAATTGTAAATATGTACAGGTGGGTTTTAGAGTTACACATTTCACCTATGTATCTCCCATGTTTTCTTCAATCAAATAAATTCTGGCAGTATATATTTTGCCTGACCTTATTAATTTTTGGAGAGATGTATCAAGACCTCTCCATAGTGTTTGCTTTTAAACTAGGAGGGTTTAGACTAATCTACTTATTTTACTATGTTCAATTTCACTTACGAGCGCAAATTACAGTGAGCGAGTTTAAAATGGCCCAATGCGCTTGCGCACAAGTAAGTTTTGAAATCCACTTAGACGAAAATAATTGTTCGTTTAAAATAAAGTGAAATACTAGCTATTGTTACAAATGTTGGAAACGGTTCATTTCTTTATAGCAAACTATATAGATGTATATTTACTGTTCTTTTTTCGCAGTTTTTGAAGTTATGCATATGCATTAAATCACGTTAAAATCTATTTCGTATAATTAAATAAATTTATTGTTTACCTTGCGGTTCGTTTGCCCCGTTTGTTTCGGAATAAGAAGAGCTCTTCCAAGATGTTCGATTGTGCGTCTTCTGTTTTTAGAAGATCTTCTCCGATAGTCGGAGGAAGTAGCAGAGTTGTTAATCACGAGATCAAAACAACAAGGCAGAAATGCGACATATAAAATTTACTAACTGAGTAATAAACTAGAACAAATAAAATGTTTAGAATTTCTTTTTCAAATAACACATTAACAATAAAAATCTATGAAAAAATATGTTTAAAAAAATAAAGATTTTTTTTTCACTTCCGGCAGACGTCCGTTCGATTTGGATTTTCTTCTAAGCTTTTCTAGAGCTTGTTGGAAGATATTCACTTAGGCCCAAATGAAAGCGGCAGTTGACAAACATGCCTGTCAGAGGAGGTTCTCGACATGGTAAAATGTCAATTTGCCAACTTTGACCAGGACAAAGTTCGGACTTGGAGCCAATACTTCAGTGTGCAATTATTACAGTGGTAGCTGTTGAACATTTTTAATGGAAATCAGTTATTAGGAAATGTTTGAGTCTACAGTATTCAGATTGGCAGAGGTTGATCATATCCTGAAGATGACTTATTAATTTTGAGATCACTAGGTCGTGGTTACAGTGGCCTTGACACGGAAAACAGTTTCCAGACTGTAACCAAAGAAAGCTTGGGCATAGGATCTCTGAACTTGATACAGTTGGTCATTACCAACATAATGATGACACCTTACAGTGATCTGCATCAGAGGAAACTGTTTCCCGTATATAGCACTACCTATCATTAACCAGAGACATAGTTCCCTGATATAACTCTAAAAGGAGCAACACTTGACCTCTCCTATGTTTCTTTTTTAAAAGAAGTCTACTTGTATATGTATGTGGTGGGGATCAACCGTGAGGATCAAATATTCTATATGTATCTTTAATCAGGGTCAATCGCCTGATTCACCTGGATGGAACAAACTGGCCATTTCTTGACCAGGGTCATTTATTTCAGTGTGCTCCTTCTACACCTTCGGTGTAGAACCTTCACCAAGCTGCCCTTTTCATGACAATAGTAGGAAGTACTAGGACTATCCTTTCGAAACATAGAATGCAACTAACCAACTTTTCATTAATCTTGAATACACTGATGTATTTAAGTCTATTTTGTACATATTGACATCATATATTGAGTGTCTGATTAATTACACTTTTGGTATAGTGCAAGTAATGTTCAGCCAAGGAATTAAAACAAATTAAAGAAAGAACGACATTGTATTCATGTAGACACAATTAATGTATTCAAACTGATAAACTTGTTTTACCAAAGTTATATGATAAATCATACGTTTACTGTAGTAATTAGTAGTCATGGATTACCTGAAAATATTGTAGTTTTAATGCGTTTTGTTTTCTAACTAAATGTTAATGCATACAAAATATAGGTTACTGCGCAATTAGCTGTATCAAATACGCAAAGATTTTAAATTTCTTATTTATTACTTTGCTACATTTATCGGTTGAGAAAATTTGGTAAATATAAAATGATGAAGGTAAAAAAGTAGAAATGTAATATAACTTGAAAGCAAATCAGTCATTGAAAGTAAAGTTATTGCAAGGGAATATGTAATTTAAATATTTCCCAATGTTTCACATTACAGATGACTGATAGATCTACTTTTAATTTGAGTTTTTCCCCCTTTTTTTTTTGAAAGAAACATTTTGCAGCGACAGAAAGAGAAAACAGTTAATAAAACTCCGATTTCCTTATGCATAACTCATGTTTATAACTCGATTATGAATATAGTTCAATCAATCTTGACTTATTAGATATTTCCCATGAATCTTTCTCTATACATGTTTCGTTGAAAGACTGAATATTGGCGCATGGTGATTTAGTCTATATGATAAATTAAAAAGAAACAAGATGACCCCTTAGTAATTTGCAGTGTAAATCTTGCTCATTTCAATGATATTTAAGTGTTTAAAGAATCATACTCAAAGCTTCGGGTATCTAATGGAACTATTTGTACCAAACATGATGTTGTTGTTGTAGCCAGTTATGACGTGGATATAGTTATTGATACAAGTAGTGTAGACGATACAGACATTAAAGAATTAACTTTGAATCTATTAATAGTTGTACCCCGAGAATAATGAATTTGTGAAGAGACCAGCTTAGTTACCAGTCGAATCAATCCATATCTTCTAGAATTTTTTGTGACATTTTGTTTTCAAGGGACACCAATGCTTGTACACTTTCAATAAACTTCTCAAATGTTTGATTAGCTATATTTCCAAACAAACTTTAATGTATTTTTATGCATGTGAAATATTTCCAGTTTAATTAAAAAGAAGGAAAAACAAAACACAATTATGATGGCTGCAATAAAGCGACTGTTGATGCTGATGGAGTTAGGTATCTTGTTTTATAAAATATATACCTGCGTATTTGTAATAAACTCTTGAAACACAGAAATCAACCAAGCAAAGTAATTACATACTCGGTTTGATGGAGGCTATTCTGAGGGGTAATGGCACGTGAAACACCTCAATAAGTACTGGACTGCTTACAAAAGTTAAGCAGGTTGTTTGTCATTCAAACCTGAAGATTAGGAGCGAGACATGTCTGGCAAAGCCGAAGATTATGTTACAGACTAACGACTCCGTGATAAGTGCGAAACTTTGACATAATGTTTGCAGGACTGGATATGCATTACTATGCAGAAAAAATAGCAAACGATACCTTACTAGTGATGTTACTAAATCCTTTGTCGATAGCATGGTCGCCTTAAGATTAGACTTAAATGATATCATTTTTGTATGGTATTCCTAACATCATATTGGGAAAATTACAACATGTCCATCGCTGGACACTCTGGCCAATTGATTGCGTTACTCTCTATCCTCCATCACCCGTTTGTTTTTCATTTGGAAATTCCTCGTTCTAGAGTGTTTGAAATTGAGCTAACATTATCTGAAGAATATTTTGGACAAGTCTGGACACTATATTTAAATATGTCAGTGTACACCTACTTTTTCATGTTATTCGTAAACATATTGACTGACATGGATTAAATACGGTGTAATATTGAGGCCCTACATGACAGTTTTTACCAGTTCATTTAGCGGTAACCTACCTTAATGTAATTATTAGCAATGCAGAGGAGTTGCGGCGCTTTCTTTTTCCGTGGATTCATTTAATGTGCATAAGTTCCTCTCCATGTTTCAATGACAAAATTCTAAAGCATTTGACATATGTACAATAAACAAAGATATTAAGAAATTATATCTCCCGGATTTATGGACATTTATTTACTTTATGACAAGCCAAGGTCTTTTCGTTGTTTGGCTCACTATTTAAATAACTCGTTTTAAAGTTAGTTCAATTTATTCTCCAGATGCTTAAACATCATGCTAGTAAGACAATACGATAAAGATGCCTAAAACGCATCCGTAACGCTTTACCAGATATTTGTTATGGGCACGATATTGCACTGAATACTTTAATTCTATGGTTAAAGCAAAGGTACTACTTAATTTGATACCTTCTTACTTTGCATTGAAGTAGGGACATTTTTATGTCTAGGAAATTATAAAGTTTGAACTGTCCGTAAAGTAAAGAAAGAAAATTACTAACCATATCAACTTAGTCTTGCAATGTAATCAAATAACATAAGACTGTCCACTGACTTGTGGACACCAGTGTTCATGAACGCACATCTAGCTTTGTTTTCAAGAAACAGTATCTCAAAGATCATGTCTCCATATTTTTGGAACAAAATTTCATTCGTTTGGTCCAAGACGCAAACGGAATTGTTTTTGGCAGATAAAGGCAAAGGTAAGGGCAAGAATGATTAATAATTTAGACTGCTTTACGATCTATTGTTCGGGACCAACTCCATTTATATCATGTTTGCATGTACCATTGTATCTCTGAGTAAACGGTAAGCGAAAACTCAATGTCGAAGAAAGGGTCTTAAATATTGGCAGTGCTATCCAAATCTTGATTGCGTAATTAACGAACCAAGTTCAAGGTAGCACTGACATTTTGCTTATCAATTATTTCGTATTTTTGGCAAAAGCGTAAGTTTTTTTTTTTAAAAATTGTAAAAAATAAATCTTTTGGTCAGTTGATGAATACTTATAGATTAATATCAATACGCCAAACCAAAAAATAAAGTAGTGATATAAGTACATCACACTTAAAAACATAATCTCATGTTTAAACATTAGCCTGCTAAATTTGTGAAATGGACTGGTCCATTATTCAATTTAGGCAATACCATTTATTATTCGAAGGGGTAATTATTGAAAATTTACTGACTGAAAGTGAACATTGCAGACCAAAGATGTGCAGGTAGAATCACTTGCCAGCAACAGGTTAAAGTTTAAACAACCTATTTTGTGGACAGTGTCGAAAGACCAGGTCACGATCTTACTGGTCAATAAAAAGATAGAGTAGGCTTTGATTATGCACCCGTCTCTGAAAGAGCGGTGCGTATATGTGAACACCGTGGCGTGCGGGCAGTCGGCGTCCAAAAGCATTCCGCTCTGTAAGTCACACAGTTTTCATCCTATCTTTACCAAAGTTAGTGACAATTTTTGTTGGAATAATATCTCGGCCAAGTTTGATTACCAGCAAAATCGTTTTAGTCACTCTTGAGTTAAGGTCCTTGAGTTTCTCGAAATCTGCAAATTTAGCCTTGTCCGCCCTCTAAGTCAAACAGTTTTCATCCGATCTTCTCCAAACTTTGTTTGTAGGCATATTATTTCGGCCATGTTTGATAACCAGCAAAATCGCTTATGGCTGTCTTGAATTACGGCCCTTGAAATACTCGAAATCTGCAAATTTAGCCTTGTCCACTCTCTAAGTCGAACATTTTTTTCATCTGATCTTCCACTTTCTTGCAGATAATGTTCGTGGCAATAATATCTCAGCCAAGTTCGATAACCAGCCAAATTGTCCATTGCACTCTCAGATTATGGCTTTTGAATTACTCGAATTCTGCGAATTTAGCGTTGTCCGGTCTCTAAGTCGAACAGTTTTAATCCGATCTCCACCAAACATGCTGACAATGTTTGTGGGCATGATATCTCGGCCAAGTTCGATAACCAGCCAAATCGCCCAATGCACTCTTGGATTATGGATCTTGAATCAGGCCAAGTTCTATGACGGGCGTATTTTGTGGTTGTCTGCCACTTTATTTGTGTATAAGAAGCCCAGATGAAGCCAAAAACTGTACTTCAAAATGGTAAAGGTGCCGCTTAGGTTAACTACGTATTGGCGACTTTGTAGATGTTGCAGCACAACTAAAAGGGCTAAAATTCACTTTCAGGCGACCTCTACAACATATACAATTGATTGAAATAAAATACGAATAAAGGTAAGTTAATATTTATTGAGAATAAAGTACATTGTAAGATGTTATTACAGTATTTATTTATTTTGTTGGGTTTAATGTCACACCGACACAATTAAAGGTCATTTGGCGAATTTCCAGCTTTGATGGCGGAGGAAGACCCCAACTGCCTCTTCGTGCATTATCTCGTCACGAGCATGCACCTGGGAAGAACCACCGACCTTCCGTAAGCCAGCCGGAAGGGTTCCTTACATGAAGAATTCAATGCCACGAGTGAGGCCAAAATTCACGTCGATGAGGGCCAAGTGATTTTAAGTCAGCGACCTTAACAACTCGGCCACGGAGCGCCTGTCCTCCCCAAAGATGGTACTATATAAATTAGTCTGATATGATATATTTCTGTTCTTTTTTATTCTCATATGCATATCGAAAAACTACACATGTAACAATTACACAAAAAGGGCAATTAACAAAACAATCGGCATTTATATAGACAGAATAAAATAAAGACATATATTAAAGTATTATTGGTTAATGAAAGCGCTATCGGTAGACAGGAAAATATTCGAATTTCTTTGATATTGCCGTTTTACAGTCTATGTACATATACATTCATACGAAGTTGCAACAATATAGATGCTAATGCAGCAAAAGAGAGTTAAAACGTTATTCTAATATGACAAACAATGCTTTAATCATCACAACGATGTTATGTTGACGTCACGTCAACGTGATATTTAGCTCCATGTACGCATCAAGAAATAGCGCTTTCAAATTTCATGAAATATTTTACTTAATAACTTGTTTTAAACGAGATGTCACATTGCAAAAATGTGTAGATTAATTTACACACATACTGAATTAGTTATTTACGCTTTGCTGAATAATTCGTAATAATTTTCTCCCGAACTGAACTCTGTCGCAAGAAGTTTTACCATTTCCGGCCCTGACGTGTTTAAACAAAGACCTACTATTAGCGCCATACTTGCGCGAAGAAACAGTTCCATCATATTTGATATAAATTTTACAAAAAAGAACATATTAAAATCGAAATAATATTACGCCCGACGTATAAACGCCCATCGTGTATAAATAGTGATAAAGCACTGTTATGCTATAAATTATTTCTTAAATGAATTACCGAATGTACACTATTACATAATTTTAGCACATATAATTGTTACATCCAAATTTATTATTGTTATCATTATTATCATTATCATACCAGATTTGTACATATTTGGGCCAACACAAACGTCAAATTTCAGTAATATTAAGATGGCATTTTTTCTCCCTAAATACATTAACTTTACTGTCAAAATAATCTGTCAGCTTACATTCGAAGATAGAAGATACATGCTTGTAAAGACAGTATTTGTCACAGGTATGTTAAGAAGGGTAACGGATAGCTCAGTGGTTTGCACACTGGCCTTCCAATCCTGAGGTCGGGGTTCGATCCCCGGCAGCTACTCGGGAATTTTCAGAAACGCTTTTCAGTGTTTCCCACCCAGCTAGAGGTGTACTGGTTAGGAACCCAGGCAATCCTTGCGTGTATCAGTGCTATACACTGGGCACGTTAAAGAACCAGGCTGTCTATTCGAAACGATCTAGGCTAAGTTAGCCGGACAAGCCTGTATCTGATTTCTGATCTCTCTGTGGGGGCTTTGTCTCACTCTGTCCCTCTGGTCAGATCGCTCTGTGTCTGTACTAGTAGAGGATGATTTCGCGCCCTGTGCGGCTGCAGTTGCTGTAAAGCGCCTTTGAACGTGTTTATCATGAAAAGGGTGCTATATAAATCTGGTATAATAATAATAATAATAATAATAATAATAATAACAGCCATACAAATATGACAACTACCATGGGGTTACCGCCTTGGCACGGTCAGTTGCACCAAATGCAGTTAAATTTCACATCTTTACTGGGCAACTGGGGGTTTACTGTTAAATTGCCTCACACTTACCAATTACATTGCATTGCATTCTTGTTTTCAATCAATGTGTTTAGTGTGTTTGTTCATTAAACTTTGATCCATTGCAATAACATTTTTAGGGAGAGCTTTTCTCTTGATTAGTTCCCTTTAGCCTTTTCATTTTCGTTTAGTATTTAGCCGAAATACCCCAGTTATTTAGCGTTAACTTATCATATCAGATTTAGCCCAAAACCTATCGTAATGCGTTTCTCGTTTGTACTATAATACGGTGGTACTGTGATACGGTTGTATTTTGATATACGGTGTTTATGATACGTGGCAAAATGTAAACATAGTGTTGTGCAGTGAAAAATCGGTAAAACATCAGATAGCTCAAAAATGTATATCTTTTAACATAGAAACTACAATAAGGATAAATTATTCAATAAGTTTATGTTGCTAAAATTTTAAATAATGAAAATTCTTTTTATGTTTTCATGACACTTGTCAAAACTTTATTGTTGTCTCAACTTTGACACATTTATGCACTTTAATCTTTGATAGTCCAGAATGTGCTAAAAGGCTTCTAAATCTATTTATGATAAGGTCATTGTGACTGACTTGATAATTTAAATGTTAAGACTTCCTGACTGATAAGGTGTTGATTGCTGTCAAAACTTCTTAATATTTCAAATACTTGTAATTTTATTACCCTGTATGCTTTCTTGAATTTGATTGGTTTATACTGTTAATTACAGTCACAATAAGGGTCATTTTAATTGGTCAGTTATTATATGGTGAGAAAAAATATATTTTCAAGACAGCAGATTAATAGGAGAATAGATGTGGATTTCCAAGTAGAAACATCGTGATTCTCCACTAGAACGCTAGAATTGTTAATACTTAAATCTTTTTTCTAATTGTTATATTCTACGGATAACCGTGTGAAAATTGTTATTTGTTGACTGTGTGGTTTTCCACTGAAGAAAAATAAAGAAGATAATCTGGAACTGTGTTTTATTATTTGGACATAATGCAATTAATGCCATAGTGCCATTATATTTATAACATTCCATCACATATTTTACGGCATTACACACATAGCCTTAACCTACAGATAGTTAAGAGGTAGTTTAAATGTTTGAATTTAAGCCAATGAACTGCGTTTTGCAATTTTGCTGAATACATAAAACATAGTTTTACCTGTAAATAATAAAAACGTAGTTTTCCTGTAAATAATAAAAATGTAGTTTTCAAGGAATTGAATTCGAAACAGAAACTTGCAAGCGCTTTTGTTTTGATATGAAAAAGTAAACCTTATCTTAAGTGAAGCTTTTTCATGCAGATACATTTCGAAGTTTTTGTACTTCAAAAGAATTCATTAAGTCAGTTGTTAAGTATTCAATTTCGAGAAATCATCGCCCAAAAGACCATTGCCTGGGTAGCGGCACTCTGTGTATGAAAGTATGAAAGTGAGAATGTAAAACTCGACTTACCCTTTCTAAGTAATCATGTAATAAATCAGCTGTTGTGTCACATTTTAGGGCTCCATATTCACCCGGCAGGCATATTTGATCGTTCCGGACAGTTGTTGGCAAGTCGGGCATAGTCCAAACCAGAGCTAGCACTGTAGTTAGACATATTACTACACTTACTAAAACGCTCATTACAGTGTATTTTAGTTGCTTATCCATTATTTATGCTTATGAATCGACTAGACGTTTATACTTGTAAATCGAACAATATGTTAAACATCCGTATGTGAATGTGCCCGCTTGCCAACGTTTACATTTCTGCTATCTTACATTGCAAATGGTCGATTTATACGCGTAGCTCTTTAAAATAACCAATGACGACTTGTTTAGTGTGAATGTCGTTTTACGCAGAAAAAACCTTGGAGGAGGTGTTTGAATACTAAACTATTACAAATAAAGACAGCCTGGACATTTTCGAACCGGAACAAATTGCTAAAATGTCTTTAAAAATCAGATCGTAAGTATCGTTTTAAATCAGGCAAACTTTTTATAATTTTGATTTATTTATATTATCGCATTAGTATCAGCCTTAGTCACATTTGTATGGTGTTCATTTTATATCTCTTTTTTGTCTGTTCTTTTAATTGTCTTTCTAATTGAAATCAAGCAATCAGAATGGCTTGAAATCTCATTCTAGGGTAATGAAACGCAAAGTGACGATGATGTCTGGTAAATAAATAGCAATTGAAAACATGTGTTCTGGTGGTCTGTTTGCGATCATTCGGTGAAATTAACAGAATTGTGCACCATTAACATATTTGACTGACTGTTTTTCAGTCAACTTCTCAATTCAGTGTTGCTATATTTTCTCGATCTTTTGGATCATGTTCCATTCAATTTTATTGTAATAGAATTCCACTTAAGTCGTGCTAGAGGTGCGAGGTGTGTGGTACATTTCATTATTTGTCATAAACGGAGTCTGCAACTAGTATTATGTTGCTTTGTTGCATTCTTGCTTCCACTTTTCACAATGTATGTGTTGTATACGTCGCATAATATTCTTTGGTAACTGCTAAACATAACAACTTCGGTAGGAAATGCTTATTTAGATTTAATTCAATGTTTTACTTGATACTTTTGTAATAAATGAATACTTAAATTGTTCTCTAAAACAATATCTAATGTAACATTATTTGCATGATATCATACTTAAGTATACTTATGGAAATTAGACGCAAATGGAGAACCAGGGGAATGTTTGTATTAGCTGTTTCTATTTTTACCTTGATAACGTCGATAAAGCAGACGACATATATACAGCTCGTTTAAATGGGTCAGCCGTGTTGATGTATTTATAAAATAGACTTGCCCGGTTTATAGGTTGGCCAGGGCTACGGATATGTTTTGTATTTTGCAATCGGAATATTTCTATAAAATGCTTCTTCCCCTTCCGTTTGGATCCATCCATGTTTACAAACACGTTTGTTTATTTTACGGACTGTACATTATCTTGAGGGTAGATGTTTACCTGTCTTTTCGTAACCATATATACCTTTTTTCAGAAAAAAAGGATTCATGGTATGTACTAAACATGATGAAATTTTAAAGAAAACATACTCTCTTCAAACAAAAGCCTATGAGTTCGTAGAATGTTTTCACTTTAATAAAAAGGAAGTCTAACAAAATCAATAACGTTGAAGCCGTATAAAATTCATATATTTATTCATATCGTCGCTAAAGATGAGCGCGTCCTATAGAGCTGAGTCTTAAAATATTGATAAAAGAAACTTGAACAGATACATTCAATCCGGGTCTGCAATTATTCCGGTTGGTTGCATTCTATGCGTCATAAATTTGTTCAAGTGACAATAGACAATGTGTTGTATTTGTGTTGGTATATTAGCTCTTTGATACTGTTTTTACTTTTACTTTACAAACAATAGATCTTTTAACAAACAGACCTGTACAATTGTATACTTTTGTGATCATATTTCAGTCCGATTTACATTCTTTTATTAACTATTGTTTATATAATGGTACATTTATAGTGAACAATGTTAATACTAAAGGTTAAAAGTTGCATAGCTGATGAAATATTCAATATCAGTAACATACATTGAGCTACACGATTACAAATATTAATTGTAATTCATGACAGGATATCAGTCAGATACAATTACATTTGAAAGAAATAAAATGAAACATGGACATTTATTTTAAGGTATAGTCAAGTTTAAAGCAAAAATGAACAAAATGGGAATTTAAATAAATTAACCTCTTAAAAACTTAGTAATCATTAAAGCAACAGTTATTACAAATGATTTTAAATTAATACTATATCGAATATACAAAATGTGGGTTTTCTTCCAAGATGTGTGAATTGTATGGGTTAATTTACTCTCTCAATATCATCTTCATTTTCACTTCCGTGTCAAGAAAAACGGACGCGAATTTCCCCCCTCATTGTACTTGTCGTTTTCCGCACCATTTATCACATGTAGGACTTTCATTGAAATAAGAATTATACAAAATTCAACATGGGAGGATTGGTATCTATTCGCTTCACGTTTTCCTACTATATTTCTTTCTTCCTAGTTGCGTGTTTACTCCTTGCACTTTAAGGAGATAGCTTAACATAAACAGGAAGAAAATAAAATGCAATAAAATTGTTCTGAACAACTCTTTTTATTCTATACCTGGTTTATTGTTGTTATCTCTGTCAAATATTGCCATAAGCACATTAAAATAAATACAATGCCGAATAATCATTTTCTTTTAATGACACAGAACAGAAACAACAACAGTCGGACGTAAATCCATTGCGCCGTAACAGTTACAAATAAAGTAACCCGAAAATCAAAAGTCATATAATCAGTTAATCCTTAATGACTGCAGTAAACTTAAAACGTGCGAGGTTGATAAAATTCATATTACTGGTTACTCAGTTTTCAACTTTGTCAAGTGGCACTTACACATTATCATTTCTTCCAAACTAACGTTTTAATTTCATTTTAGACATTGACGTCTATAATGACATCACGTTGATGGAAGTCACTGAGTTAAAAAGAGTATTTCCGATTTTACTCAGCCAGGTGAACAAAATGTGTATCGTTTTATAAGATAATTTTTAAAATGAATGTTCAATAAACAATATTAGCTTTGCATCGAGGCATGTGCAAGACATCATTCTTTCTGGGATTAATACTGCGATCCCGTAAGTCGCACAATATCATCCCTACATGACTTGTGCATCCTACTCATCTAAGATTGCAGCATATATCCAATGGCCGCATGAAATGTGATTGTAACGTTGGTCATAAAAAATGTTTAGTCCTTTAGATATCACTACTTCCAGCATAGCGGCCATCACCAAGCTGCACCTATTTTGTGACTTTTTTATTTTATGATCACCTTACTGCAATTATCACGGCTAAATGAGTTTACACCTGAATGTTATTATTTCTATGTTTGATTTGAACAAATTTAATGGTCATTCATAATGCGTCACATTTTCATTGGAAACAGAGCTAACAACAAAGAACCAGGTTTGCAGTTTAAAAAGTTGTTAACTATGTTTAACATTTGAGATAACATTCTATCTGTAAATTGATTTTGTTCTAAATAAAATCTGAAAAGTAGATCACTCGGATGCACAGAGAACAAGGCAAATAATTTAAGAAAAAGCAATGAAAGGACAATGTTGTTCAGAGTATTTAGATATCGTTAATACGCGAAATTTACCATTTTTGTCTTTTGTTTATGATACTGTCTCTTAAATCGTTTTGTCAAATTAAAAACACACTTATAAAGTAAAAACTGTTCAATTAAACTTTATATATTTCTTTAGTTGAGGAATATTCCATATACAAAAAAAAAAAAAAAAAAAAAAAACAAGACTGCCAGACTGTCACAAAATACGCCCGTCTAAATAATCAGTTACGTATCATAAAGATAATAAAAGTGATGTTGTGTGCCTTGTTAACCCAAAACAAAGAGTAGAGTAAGAAGGAATCAAGGTATTTGCGAGGCTCCATGTAGGATGAAATTGACAATCGGATCAAAACTGTTTGATGGACAGGGTTAATTTCGCAGATTTCGTGCAATTCAAGGTCCATGATCCAAGAGTTCCTGGGGCGTTTTAGATGGTTATCGAACTTGGCCCAGATAACATGCCCAAAAACATTGTCACCATGTTTGGTTAAGCTCGGTTGAAAATTGTTTGTCTTAGAGGGCGGGCAAGGCTTAAGTGGAGTTTTATTAGTAATTCAAGGGCCATAATCCAAGAGTGCCTGGGGCGATTTGGCTGGTTATCAAACTTGGCCAAGATATCATTCCCACAAACATTGTCAGCAAGTTTAATGAAGATCGGATGAAAACTGTTTGGCTTAGAGAGCGGACAAACTTTTAAGTTCATTTCCATTCATTTGAGCAGACGGTGCCATCCTTTTGCCTTATTACTCTTTTTGCGAAGTCAGAAGGGTCAAGTCTGAAAACAAACAACAACAAGTTTTATTAATTTTCAAAACAATTGTTATTGTATAGTAATTTCAGTATAAACTTCTAATGGTAAAATTGTCTTTTAGGTAATATGATTGAAGTTAAGTTTATCATCTCTTCTCCTTCAGTTCTTGAAAGAGCATCTTTCTTGTTATACACACTGGCAATTTATGTAAATATAAAAGATATAGAAATTCCTGAGATACCACCCAGTCTCATACAGTACTTGTCTTTCCATAGCATACTCTTTTTTTACTGAATCTTCATTTTGGCTCCTTGAGATCATCTCTTGTAAACTTTACTGGTATGGCTTCTGTCATAATTCCATTTCCCGTACATTGCATGAACAACGTCTGTTCCTGTGGTTCCAGTGGTGATATTCTAACTCCACGTCAGCAAAAAGCAAGCCCTACCAAAGCAATGATTGATGTCCTACATTTGTACATACAAAATTCTGCAGCAAACGATGATTAGCCCCTCTATGAATGAATATTTTATACAACCTACTGTCAAACTTATTTTATTACACATATTTGCTCGTGAAATAAGTTTGCAAACATAATGATGGGTTCCAGCACCTTAAATATAATGTTGACGCGGTAAATAATCCAGCTATGGTAACAACGTTTACATGGAATTACTGGAATTACCAACATTTAGACAAATGACAGTTTATGCCGTTGTAAGTAGAGAAGTAGATTCTTAATCCTTGTCATGCTGAACACAACTGGTTATGTCTTTGCGACCAGTGTAGATCATGATCAGCCTTCATGTCCGTGCAGTCTGATCATGATCTGTACTGTTCGCCATTCAGTCAGTATCGTTTTAGTAAGCATCTCTTTTAACAGTCAATGATATTGTCCAAATTGAAAGATGGAAAGTTCATTATTATTATAGAAATTTTGCCGATTACTAAACAAGGTGTTGCAAGTATCGACTTTATAAACTTTATGAGAAGAATAAGTAACTTTTTACCTATATGTATCAATATTATTCGTAATGTCATGAAATTCTTTCTCAATTATTTTGTCTTTTTATGCTCTAATTCGTTTCACACAAACGAGCATAAAGTTTTTATAACCTCCAAGCATACACCTTTAAATAAACAACAAACAACAATATATATTTAGGCCCGAGTTCGCCCGGGAGCCGTCGTTTATTTATTAACCAAGACCTAACAATTTCAATTTCTAAACTTTTGTAGCATTCATCATATACATATACTATAAAACGTCTAAATGAAATCATTTTGATCTTAAGAGCAACCAAACCTTGACTGAACCTTATTTCTTTTCATAAATGAATTAATGATACTCGCTACTCTTTAACTGTTATTATTGTCAGAACCAAAAGATTTTTGAAAACCAAAGTCGGACTGCAGAAAGCGGGGTACGCAACCCTACTCCGTCCTCGGAGGGGGACGTGCGACATCAGGAAAATGCCATAATTATTTAGAGAATCCCTTACTCCCATGCTTTGGAACTGCGGCGAGTAAGTTAGTCGTCCGACGATTCCCTAATTTTGAATCCAAATTGGGTTATAAAATAAAGTTCTAGACGTTCCCAAAATTGAAAAGCAAACAGTAAAAACGATCGCATTAAAACACTCATAATTTGTCAATTTGACAAAAAAAAAAAAAAAAAAAAAGAACAATAACTGTTCCAGCGTGCCTTCGATATAGGTCGTAGTCCTGGATATTTTACAATAAATATTCTGAAATTCGCTCGAAGGTGTTTCAAATGAATTTTCTGAAAATATAATACATTGGAATAAGACATACATGGACGAAATGGATAATGCCTATAATCTGAAACGATAACGAACGTAACTGAATGAAACATATGTAATATTCGAAACTATAAACCAGTTTGAATAGAATTCATAAATATATTAAGGAAAACGACAATATAATCTTATATTTTCGGAAATTTAGCAACCCGACGGCTGTAATGCGCGAAACTCAAATGATTGTCAAATCATAATCCCGTGCAAAATACCCGCAAAAACTGTTTACACTGTACACGCCGTTCAAAACGAAAATCACTGAGCTATGCAATACACCTTTAAGGTTTCGATGGAGGCCTTGAGAAACAAAAATCAAACAACACCAAATCATAGAAAGAAAGAGTTGTTTGACTTGAAAATTGAACAGCATGTAAAACATGTATATTACTTTACGAAACAAGTGTCAGTATACTGATATAAATATTGAATTCCGGAAAAGGGCTGCCTAAAGGGGCTCCACTTCCGGACAGTTAAACGCCTTTAAAAACTCACCATTTTCAAAGAACTGTTACACATGTTCGTTTTGATGCATTTGCAATAGCGTGCGAGTGGTGAAATTTCGCATAACAAGGTGGAACACAGTTTTCAGCAATTGTTTATCATTATGTCTTTACATATGGCATTCATTTTCAAAGGGAGACAACTGTTCCCAATTATTTTAAGTACAAATGGCATTCATTTTCAAAGGGAAACAACTTTTTCCGATTATTTTAAGTAATCTTTGAGAAAAAGTTGTCTCCCTTTGAAAATGAATGCCATTTGTAAAGAAAAAAAGATAAACAATTGCTGAAAATTATGTTCCACCTTGTTACGTGAAATTTCACCACTCGCACGCTATTGCAAATGCATCAAAACAAACATGTGTAACAGTTCTTTGAAAATGGTGAGTTTTTAAAGGCGTTTAACTGTCCGGAAGTGGAGCCCCTTTAGGCAGCCCTTTTCCGGAATTCAATGTTTATATCAGTATACTAACACTTGTTTCGTAAAGTAATATACATGTTTTACATGCTGTTCAATTTTCATGTCAAACAACTCTTTCTTTCTATGATTTGGTGTTGTTTGATTTTTGTTTCTCAAGGCCTCCATCGAAACCTTAAAGATAATAGATGTATTTATATTGTCATCATTTTCACAGTTTATGACTATAAATAGAAATGTTCTAGTTTAGAATTTTGGTTTCCCATACTGGATTTAGACTAAACGACGTACTATCCGGATTACGGTATTATAATAACTTGAAATAGAGTCTGACATATCGCAAAGAAGTTCGTACAAGAAAATTTCCCAATTTATCAGTAAAAGTAAAGCACGATGACATGTTTGTAATTGTAATGGGCTAGAGGACCAGCCATTTTTAGATTTTTTTTCATAGATTAACTAAATTAATAAACAAATAACATTTGTAGCGTTAACATATCAATAGGCTATGTCCTTCGACTTTTCAAGACCACGAATTAAAGCTTCCATATGCTTATTATTTGTAAATCTTTTTGAGACTATCATAATTTTGTTTTAAATTTTTTGCGATTCCATAAACTTTCTACAGTTTCAAACAAAGTAAAATATAAATTCCACATATAACTTATAACCTACGTCTCTATATATTGTATTTATAGTGTACGTTTAGAAAAGGGGACATAATACCTTTGAAAAAACCTAGAATTATAAAATTCTAATAAAATTTTAAAGATCAAATCATAGACAAAACCCTGTACGAGTTCAAGCGTTTCCGTACAAAAACGTACGTGAGGCACAGAAATAAGTCACGTTTCGTGATAGATATAAATAGACACATCTCCAGATCTCTTTGAATTGGTGGTGTTTTAGCAAGGAATAGAGTCTTTAGTTTTATGTATATTTTTCTTACTGTGTTTTGAAATGGAATATAACAAAAAGGAATACCATTTAAAATACAATAATGAAGATGAAAGTAAATCTTTTGTGAAACTTAATGCAAAGAAAGGATGGATATAATTCGTTTAAACTTGCAGACTATAATCATACCCTTGGAATACATTACATCTTTAAAGAGATACAGATTCTGTAACCTGCATTATAAACGTCATTAGCTGAACGAGGTAAGTCGTCTTAATTGGCTTCCCAACTGTTATATACTTCTATTTATATCTTGAGAATACTAATAGCTAAAGTTATCTACAGCTATGTTTGCCATGAGATAAATCGGATCTGATATAATGTCGTATAATAACCATTCAAAGGAAGCAAATTAATATTTATTATCAATGCCATCTTATCTGCTCATAAATCTGACCAAGCGCTAAGAATGATTTATATTTATAATATCACTATTTTGTCCAAAAGGAGTACTTCCTTGTCCGCTTCAATGATACTCCAGATGAAATATATACACATCTTATTCTTTTGTTTGGTTGTATTTTATTCCAAGTGTAACTACACAAAAGTGAAAGCCGTTGATGTAAATCATTGCATTTGAATCACTTTGTGTTCTATAACTAGGTTGAGGCACACAGCTGCCTCGGTGTTTTTGTAAGCAACTTCTTTTTTTTTTTTTTTTTTTTTTTTTTTTTTTTTTTTTTTTTGGTTACATTTGATATATCTATAAAGTTGACAATTTCTGTTTTCGCTCTAAACAAAGCAGATATATTTGGTAAAAATATCTAACCTGGTTTGTCTCCTTTTTTTTCTATGCTTTCATGGAAGTGCAATAGAGAACTTATAAAACTGAGCCGATCAAGCAAAGTTATTTTGTAAGTTGTTTATTCAAATCATCTTCGCGAATATTACTTTTGTAATGTATTTCTTTGTCTATCTTAGGATTTTTGAGTACTGAAAATTCATTTTGATATGTACCATGGAGAAATGCCCAAACTATATATATTTTGAAGGAAATGATACCTACACTTGATTTTTCATAGTGACTTACGGAAGAACTTCTAAACATAGCCACACATTTCACTCCAAGGATTTCTCATATATGCACTAAATGTTGTACTTTTGCTTATAAATAACATAATGTTTTGCTAACAATTTTATGTCTAAACTGGCTGTTTCTCCGATTTACCAGTCTAGTATGGTAAATCTGTCAACCTGAGTTGCTCAGATTCATTTGTCTGAAATGTACGGAAGCCTGTATGGGGGCACCCTGATGATGGGATGATGTCGTCCTTGTCGAGTTGCAAACCACAACAAGCCATAAAGAATATGACGAAAAACCTCTATATACCACGTCATGTTGTCTTAGGATACGTCAACGTGTCGAGTTATTGAATCCCGACAAAACAACATTTTATTTATGTCGACTTCAAGTAACATGCCTGCCGACATACTTTATGTCGACATATGGTATACAACGCAACAAGTTGTCAAAAAGCATGACAACAAACTTCTGTAAATATGTCAACTTGTCGTGTTATTAATGCAACTTTACAACATTATACCGACAAAATAATATGTTGTATATGTCGATTTCTAGTAACATCCCTGCCGACATTCATTAAGTCGACACACAGTATTCAACGCCCGACGGATGGACAGAGGTAATAACAATATCCCCAGTTTTTATTCCAGAAACATGGGTAAAATAATACTGTAATAAAGTATATAGCTTCATTTGTGTATTTCAGTAGACACACGAAAATCTTCCAAAAATTAATCTTTTTCGAATGTATTTTAATCTTAAAATTATATTCTGATGATCCAGGTGCGTGTATGACAACAATCTGAGTGTCTTTTACCAAATCAAATTACATTGTAGGCTTACTTGACATTTTCATTAACTGAAGTTTTAAGTCAGGCTGAGCCAAAGCCTTAGATTCATGGTGGGACGGGACATGCCTTTCTGCAAATTACAACTTTCTGTATAATTGTGTATGTAACAGACATTTACAACAATCAGTTATTGCATACATGCATGCAGTACTCTTTCTTATAATAATACAAAAAAAAACAACATATAAGATAATATTATGATCTTTTTCGCAATATTTTCTATATGCAATGCCACACATCTGCAGATGTCTCAATGTCATTGTCTCTGTATGTCGTCCATTTAACGTTTGTAATTGTCGATTTCCGCTCAAAGGTTTGCTTCTGCTAGGCCTGCTGCTAGCTGCTGCCACTGCCAACTTCACGATTTGCAACTGCTACTGCTCGCTACTGCTACAGCTTATTTCACGAATTGTTACTGCTACTGCTCATGCTAATTTTACGATTTGCTACTGCTACTGCTAGCTACAGACCCTGCTAGTTTCACGATTTGCTACTGATACTGCCAGCTAATGCTACTGCCGGCTACTGCTAGTGATAATTTTACGGTTGCTACTGCTACTACCAGGCACTGGTACTGCTATTTTTACGATTTGCTACTGCTACTGATAGCTACTGCTACTGCCAACTTCACGATTTGCTACTGCCACTGTCAGCTACTGCTACTGCTAATTTTGATATGTGCTACTGCTACTGCCAGCTACTGACCCTGCTAATTTCACAATATGCTACTGGTACTGCCAGCTACTGTTACTATTAATTTTACGAAGTGCTACTGCTACTGCCCAGCTACTGCTACTGTTAGCTACTGCTATTGCCAGCTACTGCTACTGCTAATTTTACGATTTGCTACTGCCAGCTACTGCTACTGACAACTTCAAGATTTGCTAATGATTTTGCCAGCTACTGCTACTGCTATTTTTTACTATTTGCTACTGCTACTTCTACTGCTACTGTTACCACTACTGCCAACTTCATAATTTGCTACAGTACTTCTATTGTCAACCTCACGAGTTTGCATCTGCTACTGATAACTCCCTGGTCATCATTAGTCTGCAAATGTGCTGAATATAGTGTTGCCTGCTCCTTGTCGGGTTCGGTTTCTTCTAAAATCGAGTAATCAAAAATTGGAAATTTGTAACTAAAAGTTGGAAAATATGAGTGTTTGATATCGTTGGATTCCTCTTAACGGACTCTTTCCAATGAAGTAAATGCCGTGTTTGAAGTACAATAATATAAAGCAAAATTATGCATGTAAAAAGTGTAAATTTTTCTGTTCGTTTCAACTCAGATCTGAAAACGTGTATTTTGTCAACCTATCACATGGTAGGAAACTCCGAATTGGATTGGTTGTGTCGATTTGATGTATGTCGGCAGGAATGTTACTAGATGTCGACATATACAACATATTATTTTGTCAGTATAAGATGTTGTAAAGTTGCATTAATAACAAGACAAGTTGACATATTTACAGACGTTTGTTGTCATGCTTTTTGACAACTTGTTGCGTTGTATACCGTATGTTGACATGAAGTATGTCGGCAGACATGATACTTGAAGTCGACATAAATAAAATGTTATTTTGTCGAGATTTAATAACTCGACACGTTGACATATCCTAAGACAACATGACGTGGTGAATAGAGATTTTTCGTCACATTTTTGGCCTCTTGTTGTGTTGTGCAACTCCACAGAGACGACATTATCCCATCATCAGGGTGCCCCATACAGGCTTCCGTAGAAATGGCTTTAAAATGCATAGCTTTACCTTATTGAATTCCCACATTTCTCTAAGACGGTCCCGAACCCCACATCTACTTTTACTCAAAATACGCAGTCGAGTAGCGCGTACGCGTACCATTCAACCTGATTTGCTCAGATTGTTTTGTTAGAAATGACTTAAATGCCCCATGTATGATTTTAAACTTCCCTGGGAGGACCCAAAACCTCCATCTCTCTCTATTTGTACTCAAGTTCAATCGGGGCTGTTATATTTCGGTCTTATCAGATCGTTAAGCACGACTTTTATGTCGTGTTATTAGTACTGTTTAGTTTATCAGCTTGAACATTTCGGCCTGGGCGGTTCCAGTACTTCCGCTTTCATAGCTTTGGGTATTGTACTGTGATATACAGGTTCCTTAACCTCAGATCCTCTTTCTAAACTCCAGTCTGTTTAGTTGTGCCCATTGTTTCTTCCATTGAGGACAAACCCATTATTTTAACTTGGGACCAAACGCCGCTTTTCATAGAATTACACGTTAGTGTATCATTGAAGGTTCCATGTGCACCGCTGTATGGATACACCTGCGGTGTCTCTAAATTGGTTTTGTACTTGTAGCATGTGTTGAGTTCTGCCCAACCCAGGGCTGCATTTCCACTACCGTCCGTGAACAGGCTCAATCAAACCAAACCTGCAACATTTTCGTTTTTGTCGTGTTGAGCGACCTGTGGAGTTTCCACTTTTTCTAATTTATGCAGTCGGGTAATGTGTACATTTCAATCTGATTCTCTCAGATTTGTTATCGAAGATGTCTTTAAGTGCACCAGTTTGTCTTTTATAATGTCTTGAAGAGGACTTTGAAAACCTATCTATTCCTGTATTTCAATTATATAGGCGAGTAGTGCATACTTTTTAACCTTATTTGCTCAGACTTTTCCAAGATGGCTTAAAATGCACGGCTTTGACTTGTATAATTTCCAATTCTGTTTTGGGAGGACGTTGAAAACCATCTTTACCTGTATTCCAATTATGCAGGCGACTAGTGTATATTTTTACACCTTACTTGCTCAGAAATTTTCGACGATGGGTTAAAATACACAGCTTTGTCTTGTATAATTTCAAAAAGTTTTGGGGAGTACCCCGAACCCAACTCTCGTGTACTGTAATTATGCAGGCGAGTAGTGTGTATATTGTACTCGGAAATCGCTTGAAATGCACAGCTTTGTATTGTATAGCGCTGAAAAATTTCAAAGAGGTTCGCCCTCTATAACAACTTGTACTCCAATATTGCAGGCAAGATGGGTGTACATTTTAAAAAGGGTTTGTTCAGATTTTTATCGGAAATAACTTAAAATGCACCACTTTGTCTCACAGAATTTCAAAACATTTTCTCAGGATAGACCATTGTAACCCAGCCTTAACATATGCCTGAACTCCATATGCTTTTTATATATAGAATGAAGAAGAAATATTCAACTTAATTATTCACTTGTTAAAGTTTGTACCTCAGCCCCATACATGCAGCACTATATAACGTAGTCAAACCTGTGATCGCAAAGTTAGTAAAACAAGTTCATTTACAAGTTTTCAAACACATTATTTTAACTGAGGACCATGCACCGCTTTTCATGGAATTACACGCTAGTATATCATTGAAGATTCCATGTGCACCGCGTATGAATACATCAATGGATGTCTCTAAATTGTTTCTGTGTAAATGTTGAGTTCTGATCAACCTGGGGCTAGGGGTGTGTGCGGGGGGGGGGGGGGGGGGGGGGCGTGGACGGTAGCATGAATTTCCACAACCGTCCATGATCAGTCTCAATCAAACCGAGCCTGCAACATGTTCGTTTTAGTCGTGTTGGGCGACCTGTGGAGTTTCCACTTGTTCTATTTTACCATTATTTCTTTTTCCTATTTCATGTTTACTCAGATAACTACAAAACAGAAAAACCGAAACGAATCCAAGAACACAAACTTTTAAAGCACATATATCTTGGGGCCTGACAATTTGATCTCGTCCAGTGGACTTACAGTATTGTTATATTTTCTGGTCCTTCGGGATCATTGATTTCAACTCATTTGGATTTGAAGATTGAATACTTCTTAAGCCGGTGCTAGGGGGCGTGGGCAGTGTTGCATTTTCCATTACTGCTCATGAACAGACTCAATCAAACCGAGTCTGCAATTTTCACTGTTTGCTTTGTTCTCGATGCTTCCGAGGGATCTACTTTCCAGATTTTATTTACATTTGATTGTCTTTTTAACTTAAGGTATATTTCTATCTATTTGTTGGTATAACAGATATTACCATTCACGTACCAGTTAGAATATTGATTAGATAGACGTTATATATCACGCCTGAATTAACATATTACTAAAGTTATTATTCATGAATTAAAACGTACGTTATTAAGCTTGAGGAATATGTTAATAAGGGACCTGATGTAGCACACATATAATATATGTTCGTAAATAGAATTTGTGGTCCTGCAAATTGGATACATGTACAATTTTAAGACAAAATTGAAATGCAATGTATATATAATACATGTATTGAATATTATTTGAAAAGACATCAAAAGTCAATAAAATCAATCACAAAACAGTAAGTCATATATACATGATAATACAAATATGCAACTAGCAGCTATGTTAAACTCCCCCTTCCCCCCCCCCCCCCCCTCCACTTCGGAGAGAATTTTAACCGTGAAGTTTTCTTGGTCTGGTTACGGCACTGGGTGAATGGTTTATTAGCTTCTTGTCAGATTATGTTGCAAATGATTCATTCATAGTTGATATATTTATGTTTCAGTAATTACTAACATGTTTTGTTTCTAATACCGAAACATTTTTTATCAATGAGTTCAAGCTAAAAAAGTGTTTGAAACATACAAATGTTTAAATTTTGTTTGAACCCCTCCCTAAAGACTAGCGTAATGTTGCTAGACGTGCCTAAGCAGTTTATGTAAGGTCAAAGACGCCCAGTTTCAATTGATAAATTTACATCGAAAGTTAACTAGTGTTTAATATTTCATCCAAAGTAGTAAATAATACTAAAGGGTTTTTAGTAAACAGAGTGTTTGATGATATTTCATTTTTTCTTTCAAATAACTTTAAGTACAAACCATTTATGTTATGATATTATATTGTGTAGTTACTCAATATGATTTTTAATAATATTTGCTAGGTCATTATATTTTATAAAGAGACTTTATAAAAGTTCAATATCGCTGAAAAATCTCTATACTTCAGTCCACATACATCTGTATGCGATTACAACAGTCAATAATAAATTCCTTACTAGGAAATTACCACATTTAGTAATTTTAATAGCCATTTCTATGCTTTTTTCCATACGTAATTTTAGTAATGAACAAATACCATTTTGCACAATGTAAACGGCTTCACACTGCATAAAAATAATTATTTTAGCATCATCATACCATAAGGCTATATGCTAAGGTTTTTACGGACCACGAATCCAATCTTCAATACCATATTTGTTTGTAAATCTATTACAATCTTGTTCAAGAATTTGTGGGGTTACATAAATTTTGTACAATTTCAAATATAGTAGCAAATGAAAGTCGCGGATTTGTTTTATTATGAACCCCCACCCATTTGCCCCTACCCTTCGAAGAAAAAGGGTATATTGTTTTGCTGATGCTGGTCGGTCTGTCTGTCTGTCGGTCGGTCGGTCCGTAGACCAATCAGTTCCTGATCATAACTAACGAACGCTTGGGTCTAGGATCATGAAAGTTGATACAGAGGTTGGTCATTACCAGCAAATGACCCTATTGATTTTGAGATTAGCAGATCAAAGGACAAGGTCACAGTGACCTGGAACAGTTAAATCGTTTCCGATCGATAACTTTAGAACGCATAGGCCTAGTATCACGAAACTTAAAAGAGATATTGATCATGACACGCAAATGACCCCCATTGATTTTGAGATCAGTAGGTTATAGGTCAACGTCAGAGTGACCCGGCACAATTAAAGCATTTCTGAACGATGACTAGAAAACAAAACAGATTTCAGATTTAAAATTTCACATTATTGTTGCTATTGACTACTGATTTGGAGGTGACAAGACCATGCGAAAATTGATATTGAAAATAGTTTTTGAATCAGACATTACGTTAAACGCCCAGTGCATAGAGACCAAATAATTTCTGTTCCTTGTGCAATTACTGAATGCATCAGGGGGACATTTTGTGTTCTACAAGCTCTTGCGTGTATTACTCTTACCGTTTCTTAAATGGAATATATGCAAGGGGAATACAATTTTAATTACTATATGCAAGACCGAATTTTCGGTGAAAGTAAACTTTTTGTGAAATTAAAAACAAGACGATTGTACAATTCATTGAAACTTGTGGAGCATAAGTATATTCATAATCGGAACAGATTTTTGAAAAACATCACTTTGTTTAAGAAATAATAAATCTGTTCCAATATTTTATCAGTTAATAAAATATGGGCAGGAGTTTGGATGCGTAGTAATTAAATCACGAGTGCGTAGCACGAGTGATTTTATTAATAGCATCCAAACGACAGCCCATGTTTTATTAATTGATAAAATCATTGGAACATATTTATTATTTCGATTCTAGCAACGCAAATAATTTGCATTTTACAGTACTATATTTTCAGCGTAATACATCATTCGGGTCATATGCTGTTACAATTTACCCCCTATGGTTAGAAAGTGTTGCATAGCCAATGGAACGTATAGGAGAGATCGCCGTGACGTCACGCGTTAACATCTGTTTATCTGGTGGTTGGCAAAACAAATGATTTTTACACCGTTTGCGTATTGAATCAGAATTTTTAATTTTTAATAACTTTTTTGCTCATGTATGGATTTTCAAAATTCAAAAAGATTTGAAATACTAACAATCTTCATATTTTTGTATCCAAATATCTTTTTTCAATGAATAACCGTTTTAAATGACATATAATTTTAAAAACGGCGTAGTGATTTTCACAACCTTTTGAAAAACAGTGTAAGTTAAGCGTTCATAATTAATCCATTTTATTTCGAAATAACAATTAAAAGTAATCAATAAATAGCTTGTTTTATAACCTTTCCACTGATCAAAAAATATTTATGTAATTTGTGTTTTAAGAAAGTTTAGACCGTTAGAAAAGCATCACTATTTACAAAAAACATGGACGGTCGGCTTCTGCCCACTCGATCACTGTCTTATCAGTTCTAAAAATAGAATTTGTATACAAACACTATCTCTCCTATAGATATTTGTTTCTTTTTTATCAGAATTTTGAGAAGTATTTTAAATTAGTAATCTAACAGCTCGCAAAACTAATTATGAACAGAATCATCAAATTAAGCGAGTTGACCCTGTGTTACGAGTGACGAGCTTAACCTTTATATGACGTCACATCATTATGACGTCATTCCTTATGTCATACATTTATGACGTCACCGCTGAATCATAATTGAGCTAATTGAATTCGCTCGTAGAGATCAAAACGTGTTTTACGGTCCTACACATAAGTCAGTATGACTTTTATCATATTTATGTTTTTGAGATGCTGTTTTCAACCGTTTGGCCTTGAAATAATTCGTATGTAATGGAACTGAAGTAGAATCTCTTATGTCACAATCAAAGGGGATGAAATGTAACAGCCAACCATATTTTATCGTAGATTCATGTATAGGCGATTTCGCTATATGTTTATATAGCAATTGCTGCGGATCGTGTTAGAATATAATATTTTAAATTGGTTTCCCAATTTTCCAACATTTTCGCGTTTTTTTTTAAAAAGATAGCTATAAATATCTACAGCTATTTTTCTGGCATTTCGTGAAACTCAGTAGGGGTGCATGTCATATATTATAACCCTTCAAAGAACGCAAATAAATATTTATTGCCAACGCCAGGGTACAAGAGGCGTATAATCTGCTTTACAATCTGACCTGATATTTATTGTGAATTTCTATTTACAGCCAAATGAATGTTTTTATGCGTATGCTTCTAACGGTGATATCTGACACTAAAAAAGGAATGTCGATAAAAAAAACCTATCATGCAAAAGGTTCAACAAAACATCAGTTTGATTTTTACCGAAATACGCAAGCAAGCCTTGTCCCTGAAAAAGGACCGGTTGCTATGTCGCCTGATAATTCAATAATGATTACAAATTGCATAAATGTCTGGTCACTTGAATTAGAGAAGCTAGGATGCAGACAGCAAAGCTGTTTCATATCTGTGGACGTCTCATAAGCTATACACGGCTGTCCATTTTAGTAGGAGTGACAATATGATAAACACATTACACACATTACTTTTTTAATTTTTTAAATCTTCAAGCATAAAAAGATAATTACGTTTTAAAGTGATTTCAGATTTTGACGTTAACAGAAAAGAAAACGTAGAGTTTTTTTTTCAGAAACCTTTGATGAAAACCCTTTTATGTTAAAAGAAAACCCACCACTTTGTCAGTTGTAACTTTTAAGAGCTACTTCCTGCAGTTTCAACTTGTTATCAGTCATTCGCTAAATATTTATGATGTCCCTATTGTATTCGAAAAGAGCATTTCCATTGTATTTGTTTCCTCAAGATCAAATATCATACGTCATTCTTTTGTTTTGTTGTATATTTAATTTTAAGTCTGACGCACTTGACGCATGTCGACACATTTGGATCAATTGTTCATAAAAAGCGCTCATGACAGTTTTTGTTGCATTCATTCCCAGTTGATTAAAATTAAAGTTGTGAAAATGTTTTCCAATACCGCAACAATAAAATATTATAACAAACATTATTTTTTATTCAAAGTGAATGTTTATACCTATGTTTTCCTGTAATTCCCAAACATTGTTTGAAAAGAATGTACGGTAACATGTCTGTTATCATAAGTGATCCATCTTTTACATTCTAGATTTTAAATACGTTATTGAATTATATCGATTCAGTATATGAATGTTTAGTCTTGACAGAGAAATGAGCCGTGCCATGGGAAAACCAACATAGTGGGTGTGCGACCAGCATGGATCCAGACCAGCCTGCGCATCCGCGCAGTCTGGTCAGGATCCATGCTGTTCGCTAACAGTTTCTCCTATTCCAATAGGCTTTAAAAGCGAACAGCATGGAGCCTGACCAGACTGCGCGGATGCGCAGGCTGGTCTGGATCCATGCTGGTCGCACACCCACTATGTTGGTTTTCCCATGGCACGGCTCAAATAATACTTCTCTGCTGATTTAAATGATAACCTGCCACATGATAAACAAAAGTGAATATTTTTGAAAGGACGCAATGAATCCTGGGGAAACCTTCGCAGATTATGCAATGCCATCGTTGTCCATAACAACAAGAAGCAACTAGGTACATATTTAAAATACTTGAAGCCAGCTTCCTTGGTGTATTTTGCAAAAAGAGTACTTAAAAGACTTTTAAGCTATTACGTCACATTTGTAACTGTTCCACTTCATTAAAATGTGTAATTTGCATTCGTTTAACCTGCATTTAGTCTGCAGAAACAGTGTTGCAAGCATCAAAACAAAACAAAAAAGATAGAAAAAAACAACGTTTTCTACATAAATATGATATGCGATGCTTATTATCTGACCTATATGTAAAGATATTGAGTTTCATGTTCCTCGGAGAATGCGTTATAACAAATTTAAACAAATTCACACTAATATTATTATTAGTAAGCTCTAAAGTAACTTCAGACCATATTTATTTTTTCAGCTTACTCTTGATCTATCACTGCTAACATGACTTACATTGTAACTAGTACCGCGGAAAGCGTAATTATCTCATCAGTATTTTTGTCAATGTGATCATTTATAAGGTCTTTTGTCATACTGGAACTTCCTACACTATAACGGTTAAGGTCTTGTTTAATATAGAGCCACCCTATTGAAAGGGCCAGCCAATTTGGCTTATGAGACACATTGTGCGTACCAATTACCTAAACTCCTACCACTATGCCAGGCGCCAGGCGGATAGAAGTCAGCAACCATTCATTTAACAAGCTCGCGGATCACGAACCTGCCTTTTCGGAACGAGTCCCATGACAAACATCCCCCGGACGAACGCTCCCAATGGGGCTCGAACATTCGACCTCCCGATCTCGAGGCGGACACCTTAACCACTGGGCCACGGTGACCGATTATAAACTAATAAAATTTAAGAGGTAATTGGCAAATCAAAAAAGAAATTATATATTATCATTTAGAAGGCAAACTGTTTATCATTTACTTTGGACCATTGACGATGCCATTTATTAAACAGATTTATACCACAAAGGCCATCATATGCCATCTGTGCATTTGGCTGTTTAGTCGCTGTTTGCCCATATTACTCTGCTGACTCAGCGGAGTAATATGGGCAAACAGCGACTAAACAGCCAAATCTGTCAAAAGGGTGTAGAGTTTTGGCTGGATGCGTTTTTATGGTGGAGCAAATATCAGAACGCAATAATTCTCTACAATAAAAACTTGCTGA